>NW_009911117.1:6258-6891 GCF_000696875.1 Nestor notabilis
GCTGAACCTTGCTTAAACTAAGCAAGCACTTAGGCCAGGCTGGACACAGGGGCTTGGAGCAACCTCCTCTACTGGAAGTGTCGCTGCCCATGGCAGGGGTTGGAACTGAATGATCTTAAGGTCCTTTCCAACCCCAACCATTCCATGATTCTATGATAACAGGTCCCAGGAGTGAGTTTTACCCAGCTCTGTCGCCACAGGTGCCTTCTGTGCTGCAAGAGCTCTCCTAAGCCCCAAACAGTCTCTGCTGCTGGGGCAGTGCAGGGGACTTGAGCTCCTGATTGATGGTAGGTGTCACCCTCACCTCTGCACGGCAGGAGCAGGAGCAGGAGCGCCCCTGCCCTGCTTTAATCCCACATTAGGCTGTTTCCGAGCTGCAGGAAGGTGGGATTCAGCTGTTGAGTCTTTGCAGCCCTGCACTGGACTGGGACTAGGCTGCAGCTTTGGTTTGATGCTCTTTAGAGCTACAGCTGCAGCTCCTATTGCTCTGCAGCCCATGCAAAGTCCCCACTGCAGTTCCAAAGCTCTTGTGAGGCCATGGAGTCATGGAATGGTTTGGATTGGAAGGGAGCTTAAAGCTCCTCCAGCCCCAACCCCTGCCCCGGGCAGGGACACCTTCCACTGGAGCAGGTT
>NW_009911117.1:7442-13248 GCF_000696875.1 Nestor notabilis
GCCTTATTGCTCGGGCTGGGGAATCCGCCGCGTCTCCATTAGTATGCCTGGCAGGAGAAGGGCTCCTCCGCTGAGTAGCTGGGGGTGATATTACTGCTCCAGATAGTATCCGAGCTCAATATCCTGTTTCTCCTTTTCTCATTTCCTGTTTGCAGCTCTGAATGCTGCCGTTGTCACAGCACAAGGGGGGAAGGCAGCGGGGCAGAGTGTGCGGGGAGAGGGAGGGCTGGGGGGGATGGATGGGGACCAGGGGGAGGGAGGCGCAGGGGCTGCAGACACTTTTATTACGGATTTAATAATGACAAAAGAATATCATTAAACATTCATTAGAATTATTTCATTAAGTTTTACTTTGGAAGGGGAGGGGGGAAGAGATTAGATATGATGTAAAAAGCAATATTGATTGAGGGAAGAACAAGCTTGGGAGATGGGTTTAAATTAAACTCTCTGCTCTCTCCCTCTTCTCTCTGTTTTAATGGAGGAAGAAACTGTGCTCCTGGTGGCACAGGGGACGACGTAGGAGCACGCAGCAGTAACGGGGCACAGGGCTGCTGTCTCCCACCACAAGTGACATTTAGCTCCATCCCATCCTAACATGGAGCCTGGCAAAATGCCTCTGGTACCTTCCAAAGGCAGGAAGGGTTTCAGAGCTCCAAAGGGTTCCAGAGCTCTGCAGCCTGGAATAGCTCTGGGCATATCAGTGCTGTGGTTCCCATCTGGTTTAGAAACAGAGCAGCCTCGCTACAAGGCTGGGAATGGGATGGGAATAAGTCCCCCTTTTGAGCCCTTTAAAGTAGGACTTGCTTTAGAAAGAATTAAAACTCTCATACAAATAAGCCTGAGTTAAGGATTGAGGAGAGGGAAGGAGCTAACAGCAACCTTCAGAACAAGAACTGGATGTGAAGTTGCTCTAAGGAGTGACCTACTCCAGCTCTGCTGCAGTCAGCTTCCTAGTCCCTCTGTGTGGATGCTCTTAAGGCAGATACCGCTTAAACATCATCCAGATTGAGCCTGCCTGTTTAACACAAGGACCCGGCTGCCTTAATGGTGAGATCTCCATGTCCAAACCAGCCTGACTTGTGACGGATGGGGTAGGAACGAAGAGAAGGGGGGTTAAAAGGTGTGAGAAGAAGGAAAAGCAGAGGAGAAAAGGCAAGTCAAAGGGACCAGGTCACAAACTGCAGCAAATAGTCCACAAAGCAAGTTGTACACAGGTGGATTCTGCTGCTTCTTGGGATGAAAGCAACCAACTTAAAGGCATATTGCTCTTTAAACTTGGGCATCTCCTTTTCTACAGGCCAAGCTCCTTTCCAGCTTCACCTTTCTCCTGGCACCGGCAACATCCAGGAATCAAGACAGGGATTTGGGATGCTGCTTCCCAGCTCCGCTCTCACCGTATCAGCAAGACCCCGGTAATGGGAAACCCCCTGTGTGAGCAGTGTGTGAAGCTGCCACCAAGATAGTTGGGATAAGCTGTAATTAACCTCATTTAAGCTTAACTGCATTAAGGGGAGGGGGAAATGAAAGCTGGGAGCAGCTTATGGATCTGGCTGGAATTCAATCTGTGCACCAGCTAGCAAAGAAAGGCCATGCTCCAGCAGCGTGGTAGCAGCCCAGCGGGTGTGGAGATGACTGGGGGCTCTAGAGGTGACTGGGGAGCAGGAAGAGCACAGGAAAAGAGAGGATTGAGAAGCCAAAAGTGGGAAAATATCTTGGGAGAAACAAGGGAGAAAGAGCAGCTTAACCATCCCAGACAAGGGGCTAAAGAACCCTCCTGGAGGATCCCTCCTGGAAGGCCAGGTTGGAGGATCTCATTCTCAAGGTGCTTTGTGACATCCTCAACACTCATTCAACATTCCAGCTGTTCCAGCCTTGTTCCTTTAGCAGCTGGTTTCAGTGTTAGGCAAGTTGGCAGTAAAAGAGATGTGACAATACAGGGATGGATGCACCTCTGAAAGTCACTTTGCCTCAAACCTCTGCCATTGACACACCGCCTTTCCATGCTCTTTCCTACATCCAGGTGCTTTTAAATACCTTCCAGTGGATCCTGGTTGTAAAAGGGAGGAGCAGGGTCTGGGCTGCCCTTTCCATGCTCTAGGCTGGGAGAAACCGGCTTTGTAAAGCCTGTTGGGATGCCGGTGCTGGCCGGGAGCGGCTCCCAGCGCTGCAGCCCCTGGCACCGCTGGAAGCGGGCTCCGAGTTCGTTCCTGGCACCTTTGCCTTCGCGGCTGCCCTCTGGTGGTCCCTGAGCCGGACTCAGGGAGATGCTGCGCCCAGGAGCAGGAGCATCAACCAGCCTCTCACCCTTCGGCGCCTTCCGAAGCCGTGGAGATGATGCCCTCAGCGCCAGGGGTCAGTGGTGGCCTTGGCAGTGCTGGGCAATGGGTGGACTTGGTGATCTTCAAGCTCTTTTCCAGCCAAGTCGATTCTATGAAGCTATTCCACGATAACAGAGCCCTGCTTTAGGGAAGTGGATGGAGCAGCGTGCGAGCTGCAGTGCTCGGTGAGTGCAGGTACCAGCCAGACCCCGCTGCTGCAGGTATTCCAGGCACGGAGAAGGGAATGGGAGTGCTGGGATGGGGACAGCATCAACCCCCAGAGCTCTAGTCCTGCTGCAGCAACCCCTGCTCCTCACCTCTGCTTCCAGCCTGAGCCCCACCGTGTCCTGGGCAGCAACACGCCAGAGGGATGGGGAGGCCAGAGGAGGCCCCGGAGCTGCTGCGAGGGCTGGAGCAGCTCTGCTCTGGAGCCAGGCTGAGAGAGCTGGGCTGGGGCAGCTGGAGAAGAGAAGGCTCCTGAAGGGGACACCTTAGAGCAGCTCCAGCGCCTAAAGGGGCTCCAGGAAACCTGGAGAGGGGCTTGGGACAAGCTTCATGCCCGTAAAGTCACCTGAAAGGGATAAGAAACGTCTTAGATTGCAAGTGCCAAGGGTCCGAACCATTTACAGCTACTCAGTCGTCCAGCTGCATCAGTGTCCTCTGCTTGGGAGGAGATGACACCTTGACTTACTGTTGTTCACTTTGATATCTGAGCCTTTTTGGGTTCATATATTCCTTTTCCTTTCAGGTTGGATCTAAGGAAGAAGTTCTTTACTGTGAGGGTGCTGAGGCGCTGGATCAGAGGCCCAAAAAGTGGTGAGTGCTCCACCCCTGGTTCAAGGCCAGGCTGGACAGAGACTTGGGTGACATGGTCTAGCTCAAGGCAGGGGGTTGGAACTGGATGATCTCAAGGTCCTTTCCAGCCCAACTGTTCCATGATTCTATGATAACCTGATTCCTCATCAGAAGAGAAAGCAAATGAGTTTTGAAGGCAGGAAGAGCTCATCTTAGACCATGATCATGGGACTGAAGGAGCTGAGGCAATTCTGCCTGGGAATAGCATGTAAGCTGGTGACGAGGGGTCCAGGAGAGACTCAGAGCCCTGGGACACAGAGCGTGGAAGGGAAAGCAGCCAAACCCAGAAAGAATCTATCAAAGTAAATGACATTTCATTACCCAAGTCCAAAGTTCTTCCTCCCCCTTGTATGGAACCGAATCCAGGGACCAGACAGCACGTGGTGGCTGGTTCCTTAATCACACTCAAGGCACATCTGCATATTTCCTTCATCGCACAGTGATTATGGAGTTAGTGCTTCATTTCCTGGGCCCTGGGAGCAAAGCAACGCGAGGGAACAGCGAGGCCTGGGCTGGGAGAAGCTCTGTGTAATGAATGTCATTCATCACCAGACGGGCTCCGCTCCCGGCGGGAGACGGGCTCAGCCACCCACCAAGGAGGAAGATGGGAATCTTTGGGATGCGGGAAAAAGGCAGGAGATTCTGGGAGTGGGTTGGTTGCTGAAGCCTTGGGGGCCCTGTGGAGGAGCAGTTGGTAGGTGCTATCAAAGGGTGTCCACACTCAGCCCCATCACCCAACCCGGAGGAACTGGAAGGAGTTGAAGGCTCTTCCCACCTCCTGCATCTCCTCATCTCCTGTTGTGCTACTCATGGAGGTACCTGCAGGGGCTGTTACCGGGTGCGTGGGCTCCATCCATCACCTCCTGCTCAATGAGCCTCATTGATCTGCTCACTTCTCGTTACAGCCTCCAGCCCGGTGGGGAGCGAGGGCAGGAGAAGATGTGACGTGGGGGGGACCCCACTGCTCAGCACATGAAGGAGCTGCCCATGGCCAAGGATGGACTCTGCCTGCTGCCTTTAGAGCAAGAGGACTGGGATGCCCGGCACAGTCCTTTGGTAAAGCAAAGCTTGAGGGGTTGGAACTGGGTGATCTTAAGGTCCTTTCCAACCCAAACCATTCTATGGACAAGCCACTAGAAGCCCCATTTGACAAGCAGTAGCCACCATCAGCCCTTGCAACCAGTCACATCTGGGCACTGTTTTGTCCTTGTATCCCTGGGTTTTAGTTGTAAACACATCTCAAGCTCCAGTTTTCATGTCCTCAGGAATAGGAAGTGCTCTGACGATTCTATCACCAAATGCCCCAAACGGCACAAAGGGGAAAGAGAAACTTTAACAAACCCAACAAATCCTTCTGGTTCCAAAGTGAATTCCATCACTTTTAGGGCTGACTCCTGCCCCTGGAATGCAATGGGGTTTGTCCTGGGCTTCTCCTACCTTTGCTCCGAGGGGAGCCCTCCCACGTGGCTTTAAACATTAACCAGCTCGCTCAGAAGAGCTGCCAAAGGGCTGGATGTGGGTCAGTCCCCGGGATTTGGGCAGGGAGGGTCAATGCTTCACTCCCTGCCTCTTCAGCTACTCCTTCTCTGGGTGCACAAAAGGCTTTTGGGCCCCTTTGCCCTCCCTCTGCATCCCAGCCATCGCCTGAACCTACTTCTTTAATCTCCTTGCTCCACCTAATGCAGAAAGGCAGCTCCTATTCCCCCTTTTCCAAGCCATTCCATTCACATCACAGTGTTCACCTCCCTTCTGGGCTTTTCCTCCCCCCCTAGCCCAGAGGATGGGCCAAAATGGTCCCGGGTCCCAACGGGACGATGCTGGATGCGATAGGACAAGGAGTGGTGGGTTCGAACTGAACCAGGAGAAGTTCAGGTTGGAGATAAGGAAGCAGCTCTTCCCTGTGAAGGTGGTGAGGCCCTGGAATGGGTTGAATGGAGAAGTGGTGAATGCTCCATCCCTGGCAGTGTTCAAGACAGAGCCTTGGGCGACATGGTCTGGTGTGAGGTGTCCCTGCCCGTGGCAGGGGTTGGACCTGGATGATCTTAAGCTCCTTTCCAAGCCAGCCCATTCCATGACTCCATGTGCTGGTCACCCCCTCCTCAACCCTCTCACCAGGTGGAGGAACCAGGTTGATGCTGGTGGGTCCCGGGACCCATGAGGGCACTTGGAGGACGTGTCTGTGCTCGGCAGCGCCGGCGATGGGGAAGCTTCAAGGCAGGTTCGAGCCGAGTTCAAGCCCGTGTCTCTCCGAGCACGAGCAAATCATCTCCACATGGGCCAGGGAGGGTGTGGAGGGGAGGGGAAGGCTGCAACGGCTCCGATCCCCCGGCAGCTCCCCCAGCCCTGGCAGGCCACGGACACACTTCAAAGCAGAGGGTGCGCCCGGGACCCGGAGCTGTCAAAAAACTGCAAAGCAGGGGTGGCGCCCGGCACCCGGAGCTTTCATCCTGGGGGGGGGTGTCTCCTTCCTCCCCCCATCTCCCAGCCTTTGCCTTCACACGAGCTGGGTTTACAAGGCAGGTGCCTGGGCCCCAGGCAGGAGGGGAAGAGGCTCACAAAAGGCTCCAGGCTGCGGGTTGATGTGATAGGGACAGAGCAACATCCATCTTGAGGCTTAACGTTTCATCTGGAGC
>NW_009911117.1:13269-13475 GCF_000696875.1 Nestor notabilis
ACACCCAGCTGCCTCTGCTGCCTTATCTCCCCGTTAAAGCATTTTCCTCTTCTGGAGCAGCTTCCCATGAGCAGGAATCGGTGCCAAGATGGGTCTCCCCTCCAGGTCACCGCGAAGCCCAGGGCGATGCTGGATTCTGCAGCCTGGGATTCATCGTTGGCCAAATCCATGAGCTTTGGAAAGTCAAGGCCAAGAAGAAATAGTCG
>NW_009911117.1:13498-14996 GCF_000696875.1 Nestor notabilis
ACAAGAGTCCCAAACAGGAGGAAATTCCCATGCTGGAAGCACGAAGGTGCTGAGTGGAGACACCTTCGGAAGCGCCTAAAGCACCAACCTCCAAAAGCATTGAAGGAGCTGGAGACCCTCAGGGGTGGTTTGGAGCATGGGAGCAGGATGGAGCAGACCCGGGGTAGGAAAACCAGCGTGGCCACGCTATTATCCCACCCCAAAATCAATGGGAATGGCATCACTGGCCTCGGGGCAGGCACCCGGAGGAGGAGCCCACACTCCTTGCAGCAAACATGTTTTATCCTCTTCCTCAACCACAGCTCAAACCCGGCTCCTGGCTCCCTGTGCAGCAGCCAAACCTGAGACCCTATGGAAGTCCAAAGCATCCCGGGACCCTCACTCTTTGCCAGGACACTGTGGGTGCTGTGCCTGGCCAACTCCTTGTCCTGCCTCTCCTGGGCAGGCCCCGGTGTGTTTATTACCATTCCCATCCCTTGCCAAGCACAAGGGAGGAGGCTGCGCTGCCCTTTGTGGAGCACAGGGAAGATAAGATTGGACTGTGAAGGCTTTAGAGGATGCTGCCAAACACCAGGGAACTGATGGAGCCTCTTCCCAGCAGCATCCTCAGATGGCTGTGTCCCATCCCCAGCTCTGCCCAGCAGTGCCACGCACAGGAGGTCACAATGGGCTTGGAGGTCACCATCAGACACGGGCATTCCAGGCATCAGCACTGCCATGTGTCCCCCCCGGATCCTGTTAATCACTTCTATTCCTGTGAAGCTGTGGCTGCCCCATCCCTGGCAGTGTTTGAGGCCAGCTTGGACAGAGCTGACAGGGTCCAGTGTGAGGTGTCCCTGCCCATGGCATTTGGAACTAGATGCTCTGAAGGTCCTTTCCAACCCAACCCATTCCATGACCCTGTGATCCAGAAGGAAGAGGCAGGGAGCTGGGTGCCGTCATCTCCTGGAACATCCCTCACTCCTTGGAAAAGCACATCCCAACAGCCACCAGTTCATCCCTTCTTCCTCTTCACCCACATCACCGCGTTAAATCAAAGCTAACCACTTCCCCTCCCAACGCATCCCTGCGCAGACCACGATCATCTCACCGATGTCACCACCACCACAACACCTTCCTCAGCCCTCCCCCAGACCCCAGCATGGTCCAGATGGAGCCGGGATGGGTGGGAAGAGGGGAGGATGCTGGGAATCACTTACTTCTCGTAGTCGTGCTTGCAGTAGAGCTGCCGGTTGCGGCAGTAGCAGGTCCCGGCCAGCGGCTGCAGGCACACGGCGCATTTCACACAGGCCTCGTGCCACGAGCGCTCGTTGACACGGAGCAGGAACCGGTCCGAGATGGGGGTGTCGCACCCTGCACACACCTCCCGCATCTTGGAGTCAGGACCTGGGAAGCGGGGAAAGGATGGCGTGAGAAGGGCTTTTCCTCAGCATAACAAGGCGGGGGAGCTGCTGTTGGAGCAAGCCAAAAGGAGGCCACGAGGATGAGCAGGGGCTGG
>NW_009911117.1:15286-17518 GCF_000696875.1 Nestor notabilis
GTGTCTGGTGTGAGGTGTCCCTGCCCATGGCAGGGGGTTGGACCTGGATGATCTTAAGGTCCTTTCCAGCTCAAACCATTCCATGGTTCTATGATGCCTGTGCTCAGAGGAGAAAAGATGCCCTGAGAAGGAGTTTTCCTTTGAGGGAGGGGAAAAGATGCTGTGCAAAGGAGTTTTCACCCCCGATTTGGTGCTAAGAGCGGCTTCAAAAGCCTCCAGTGCTTTGGGATTTGTTGCTTTTCCTCCTCAGCGTTATCAACATGTAAATCTGTGGCTGCTCTTCAAAGGCTTCGTCATAACTTCAAGGTGAAGGAGGGAGCAATAAACACAGTATCTGGCGCACTGGATCGGGGCTGCAGCCGAGCCAGGCAGGCCTCTCCAGTGGCCACAGCCTCCACCCTGCCAAGCTCCTTATTCCTGTCCTCTGTGCTTCTCCGTGCCTTTATCCCCCTGTGAGCGTCTCCATCCTGGGGTGGCACCTACCCAAGCCCCCTCCAAGGGTTGGGGGCATGATGACATCCCATGGATGAAGCTTATGCCCTTAGGACCATGGTCCTCCACTGATGAAGAGCCCAACCAGGCCCCTCAGCAGCTGCTTTTCCACCTTCTTGCACTCAGCAGGCTCAAACTGAGGATGGATGAATGGAGCATGGAGCCAGGAGGACCACAGGATGCGGGAGCCAGGAGGACCACAGGATGCGGGTGCCAGGAGGACCACAGGATGCGGGTGCCAGGAGGACCACAGGATGCGGGAAGGACCACAGGATGCGGGTGCCAGGAGGACCACAGGATGCGGGAGCCATGAGCAGGAAGCTTCCTGAACACCCAGTTTTAGCTTTCCCAAAGCCCCGAGATCATTTGGAAGCAGCTGCTCTGGTTACACCAACACAAGGAGGGACTTTGTGGGGAGCTTTCTATGCACTCAAAAAATGGGTATTTGGTGTAAAGGCAGCTCCTGCCCCACTTCATGTGCTCCTGGGCTTTGGGTCCTGCACTGGGCATTGCCTGCATCCCTGCGCTGGTGGATGGCCAAGGCAATGAGAAACCACATCCCAGCAGCTGTGGGCATGCACAGAGCTTCTCCATGGGTATTTATCACACAGAGAGCCTCCACTTGTCACTTTTCCTTCTGTTTTTAACTCCTGCCATCAAATATTGTCACCCTTCTTGGCTTTCAGCCCACGAGCTGCGCGTGACCCACAGGGTCCAGTGGGTTAGAGGCATCTGGGACTACAAATCCCCAATTCCTGGTTAATTTAAGGGGGAAAACAGGGAATAATCTAATAAAAAAACCATGCTGGAGCTCTGGGAATGTGGGATCAGCCTAAAAGGGAGAGACCCAGAACTTTAGCCCGGGGTTGTCTGTCCCTGAGTGGGCAGGAGGATGCCGAGGAGTTGGGGTAGTGGGAAGCAGGAGGATGCTGGCTCGGGATGCAGGGCCTGAGCAGAGGTTAGAGCCCAGCAACAAGTCACACATGAGTCTCTCAGCACAAGGCCACCAACACGGAGATGCTGTAACATATTAAGAGAAATCCCGAGCTCCGGGAGGGAAAAGGGATGCAGAAAATCCCAGGAAAACTGCCTGAATCCCTCCCCCCAACAGGCAGCGTGGGAGAAGGAGCAAAACTGAAAGTAAAGGAGATTCTGCCTTAAAGACACCGGGCTTCTGAAAACGCAACAGTTTGGACCCACAGAGATGTTAACGAAGAGCAATCCCACCTTCCATGTCATGGCTCCCGGAGGAAGGGAAAAGGGACAACAAGGAGGGGGTGGAAAGGGGACACGGGAGGCAGCTCAGGAGGGGTGCAGGAGGCAGCTCCTGTGGCTCATCCCAGTATCATCCAAACTTAACCCCCTGCACCCAGGCCCTCCCCAGGCATGTGAACTCCCAACGGCGTCTCATGGGCAGATTTCCTCCCTGGAATTCCCGATTTGGATCAGCAAAGCCAACTGTCCCCCATGGTCCAGGGCCCTGCCTGGGATACTCGTAAATTCAGCCAAGGACCGGGGTACACTGAGGCTCTGAAGGGGTTTTCCAGGAGGTTGGGACACACAAGGGATGGATGCTCCTGGTGTCCCTGTCCCCTCCAGGCTCTGTCCCTTGTGCTACGTGTCTGTGGCCAAGGACAACCTCGGCTGCTCTGGGATGCCAAGATGGCATTTTGCAGCGCGCCAACACCTTGCAGTGGCTTTGACTGCCTCAACATCGGCAAACCACAAAGCCAGGCTGGG
>NW_009911118.1:0-39307 GCF_000696875.1 Nestor notabilis
TGCCACCGCGGAGCAGCCCGAGCAGGGCTCCCAGAGCGTGCCCTCGCTCCCTGGCGCGTGTTTTCCCCACTCAGGGCGGTGCCGTCCCTCCTGGCGCCGCCCCCTGTGAGCTGTCAGCTGAGCCCTTCAAAAGCCCTTCAAAACTTGCAGTTTCTACTAGGGTCTGTGCCGGCCCACCGCGGTCTCACTTCCTGAGATGCATATCCAAACCTTCGTAACACAAGCACGTCTCTAACAAGTGCCCTCAGGTGTGGTTACCATCAGCTGGTATCCTTCAGCCTGTTTTGGTCACGGCAGGAAATGGTAGGGAAGGATTCCCAACCTAGACAAAACATCAGTCTTCTGCAAAGTTGTGACAGAGAAACATCCAGTAGTTGCTTGTCCACGTCCTCCAAATTACTTGCAGGTTCAGTACACCAGGGCCAGAAGCTGGGTTACTAACTAGCTTTCAACCAATTTGAAGCCACGAGAACACGTCAAGCTTTGTTACCACAGAGCTTCACGCGCAGCCCCATTCACTTCCAGGTAAAGCGTCCTACTGTTTTTTCTGCTCTTAGCTGTTGTTAGAGGAAAAGGTGTTTAAATGACAGAAACACAGTTCCTGACACCTGGTATCCATTGTGTCCTGCTCCACTGGTTTTCATGGACCTTGTCCTGAATTAATGAAATGGGAGTCCCAGTTCACTCTGGTAGGTATTGGGAAATGCACCACTGGGGCTCAGCCCTCACTGGGGCTGGTGGGAATCAGAGGGAGCAGAGTTGCATGTACGCCCAGGAGTGGCTTTTGTGTGGAGCAGGGAATTTTTATGTCCTTTAGAAAGTCCAGTGCCAGGGCTATAGTGACTGGGGTAATTGAGGGGTTGACATGCTGGCGTCGCTCACCACTGTGTGCCAGTGACCACTGCTTGGCATGGATGGTATATAGCACCTTGTTCAAAGGCATGTCTAATTTACAGTTTCTTGGCTTTCAGTGGGTATGATGTGTTGCTTTGGGTTCAGCTTCCTTTATCTGTTTCTTCCTTTTTTTTCCTCCTCTTGCATCTTGGGAAGCCCTAACCTTTTTATTTTTCCCTTTTTAATTGTGTGAAATCAACTTGGAGTGAAAAGGCCACGAAGAAACTTCTTGACGCCGAGTGAGTCTGCAGCTGTGTCTTTGTTCTCGGTGGAGCTAAAGACCACATTAATCAGAAACTTCGCTGACCTTGTCTTTACTACCTGAAGACTGAAAGACAAAAGCGACACAGTCTGGCCACATTTAAAAATTCAATTAAAAAATGCCTGCTGCCGAGGGATAAACATTATTGTAGACCTCAGTGGGGTTAGATGTAACTGTGATAAAAGCAATGCCTTTTTCTCCCTCTATTTTTATTTTTTCCCCCCAAAGAGAATAAAGCCTAGCTTCTGTTTCTCCTTCTGGTTATGACAACTGTGTATGTGGCAGAGTGTGCTCAGTGGTGTCACGTAGCTGGTGTTGGGGCTTTTAGTAAAGAGCAAGGTGAGAAATTCCTGAGAGGCGATGGAAAACTGGAAGTGAAGAAACAAAGCTATTGGAGTGGACCTGAAGAAAAATCACCCTACGTTCCTGTATTTTCAGACTACACCGATCTGATAAAATACCACCTCTTCATATAGCCCTGGCAGAAACAGACTGAACAAGGGGTGAGGAGACCCCACTTGGAGCCTGACTCACTATCTGGAGACATCATCAAGGTTAGGGGAGATGTAGCAGCACAACTCCTTCCCTAAGGATGAAACAGAGAGCCTTTCATTATGGCACCCTGCTGTGCCTTACTGATTTTTATTATTGACATATTAAGAAAAACAGTGGATATCCAGTCACCTGAGAACACGAGCAGCCAAACGGAGGGGAGAAAAATCAAGTGAAATCCCTTGTCGCTGACTGTGACAGGAGGAGAGGCAGGCATCTCTCCCCTTCCACTGGCAGGTACCAGGCCATGCTGGCCAGCAAGGAAGGTGGTGTCCTGGCTTCGGCGCAACAAATTAAATAGGGTGTATCTTCTCTAGGGTGAACATTCAGTTAAATAAAGGGGCAAATTCTGCCCTTAGAACGTCCTCCGGCCCCGCCAGCTCCCCCTGGGCCTCTCCTTCCCTGGCTTTCCAGCAGTCTGCCTGTTGGACTTCTTTCCGTGCTGCACCTTTATCCACCCTCCCTCGCTGACTCTGCTCTCCCCTTCGCCCCTTCTGGGCTCGCTCTCATCCTGCGGGGGCATGCCCGGGATGGCCTTGGGCTGGGGAGAGCTGCGGGAGTACCTGCGCTGCTGGGAGGACGGCGGGGTTGCTGGCGAGGAAGTCCTATAGGCTCTCCCCGAGAGCCGGGGCACTGGGGAGCTGGTCCCACTGCGCCTCCCATCCGAGGAGCTGCGGGAGTTGGCACCGTGCGACGTGTTTCTGCCTTTGCCGGCAGACCTGTCCCTCTCCGAAGCGGTGTCGGAGGCTGTGCTGGAGGTGCTGCTGCCTTTTGAGTTCAGGTGCAGATTCGAGAGGTTTCTCATCAGACTGTGTGAGAAGGGAGAGGAGTTTCTGGAGTGGCTGATGGATGTGAACTGGTAACTGACGGGACCACGCGTCCTCCTCACGGCAGCGGCATAGGAGTCCTGGCTGCGAAGGTAGGGCAGGTAGTGGGTGATGGTGGTCGGGCTGTGGGGGTGGCCATGCTGGTGGGAAATGGCTTTCGCTATTTGGTGCATCCGCAGCGTCTGCATCCACTGGCTGTCGATGCCTGGCAGGGAAATGGAAATAGAGTAAGCTTTCTGTGAACTGACCGAAAACTGCTCTCTGGTTTACCCACGGTGTGAGGTTAGGTACCACGGTTTCTCTCCGAAGAACCTCAACATGTCTCAAAGCACCCTTGCCCTCCCAGCCCTGCAGCAAATAGCCCTAGGTTTCAGTATGTTCAGTGTTACAGTTGAACATAATGTTAGACTTCTAATGTAGTAAAAGGAGGACAAAGGGTAATGGTTTTAAACTGAGAGGGTAGATTTATATTAAACATTAGGAAGAACCACTGTGAGGGTGGTGAGACACTGGAATACGTTGTCTAGGGAAGTTGGGGATGCCTCATCCCTGGAAGTGTTCAAGGACAGGTTGGATGGGGATTTGAGCAACCTGGTCTCATGGAAGGTGTCTGTGCCCATGGCAAGGAGTTGGCACTAGATGGTCTTTAACATCCCTTCCAACACAAAACCATTCCATGATACTACAATTTAAAATAGCAAGCGTAGCAAGTGATACAAAATTTCTGATGCCAGTGTAGATTACGGAGCTTAGACTAGAAGACACTGCACTGAACCATCCATTTGGCTGTTCAAGTAGGTTCCCACTCTCAGGTGCCTCTGTGTTTTTAACTCAAGCTGTTTTTATACACTTCCTGTGATGCTCCTGGCAGCCTTGGCAGATTTCTCTGCAGCTTTCATTGCAAAGCAGCCTGGAGACCACTGCAACAGGCATGGAGTGGGCACCACAAGGTGCCAGCACCGCTGCAGCATCACCCTCCAGCTGCATCTCTCCCAGCAGTCACGGTCATGCTGTTTGCCTCTGAGGACAGATATAGAGACAGTGAAGACCCTTAGTGCAAATCCCTGGTGTGGCAGCCAGACTGACCTCCTCTCACTACTTTCTCTTCAAACTGCTATACACCACAACAACCATAGCCCCTTCAGTTGTTACTACAAACTCAGAAGTCAATCCGCTTTGCATGCCTCAGATACTGAGTCTGAGCTGCAGCTACATCACTGTAGCTGGCTTCACACAGAAAATCAACTGGCTTCAGCCAGTATAGCTCAGACAGTGCTTAACTGTGAGCAACTCAGGGCATTACAGTTCCCTTACACCTATTGTCACAGCCCTGGGATCATAACAAAAGTTGTAGCTCTCAGAGATCAGACTGAAGTGCTTTTGAACGTTAGTCCTGTGGTTTGCATGAAAGCCTCTAGCAAATACAATAGTTGTAAATTTTCCATTTGAACTTTGAAGACTGCCTGGTTTGCTACTTTATGGGCAGAGCAGAGACCAGGAATTCATCTTATCCGAGGCCACAGCTCTGGCCAAAAAACGGGGGGTGCTGCTTAAATGATTTTACTCTAGAGAGATTGCTCCTGTTCAGATGTAAGGGATGGTCTCTTCCATTCCTCCTTTCCCAGACTTTGCTTCAATCCCAAGAGATTTAAATAACTTCAACTTAATGTCAAATACGTCAAAAGGAAACTGTCTTTCTTGTGACAGTGCCACAGCAGATACCTCCAGCTGCACTGAGAGATGAACCTCCTTTCATGGAAAGACAGATGGGAATTGCCTTCTCTGCTTCTTAACCTCTTTTAAAGTCATGGTTTCCAAAGAAACATGCATGCTGAAATGTATTTGCAAGACACCATCTCCTCTGCCATTCCCCTGTGCCCTCCTACTAAGGTTGTGGATGTAAAATGCAGACCTTATAAACCTGGAAGCAACAGGCTCAGGGACTTGAGTTTGGGTCTTTATTTGTTATTAACTGTCAGGTGGCCACCAGGGCTGACACTGCCATCAATGAGAGGCTTCCTTCAGTGCCTTCAGGCTGCTCAGTCCCAGCTCCTTACGGCCAGTCACGGTCACCAGCCATGGAAAAGCAGGGACCTCACAGTGTGCCGTATGGGGTTGCCTCTTTCCTCTCTTGGCCTGGGGGGCATCTCCCTCATGAACTCTGAGCCACCAACTCTCTGCACTGAACTAAATGCTCTATGTGGCAGCCCACAGAGGTAGTACCTTCACTGCTGGTTATTTTAGCTTCTTGGATTGGTATTACCCTCACCTTTGTGCTTGGATTTGGTGGTGTTTTAAACCTGGGGAAGGTGATCTGGTAAAGAAGACCGGACAAGAAGTTTGCTAGAGCTGATGCATAACTTTCACGCTGGCGGGTAATACACCTGTACCTATTTACCTGGGTACTGATAATACATTAGTGTCTTTGTATAACTCCTCCTTGTGCCAATGCTCTCCCTCTGCTCACCACAAAAAAATGAAAGCAGCCCAGCTTACTGTGGCAGAGCCAACCTATGGAGGTACAAGACCACAGTTCCGTATGGCTGTATGGCTCATCACTCCGAAACCAACCACCCAGGATAACCTCCATCAACAGAGGTAATCTGCAGAGAAGATGTATCTTTCAGGACATGCTCTAGGTCCCATTTGCATGACAAATCACAGTTGTGTTGCAAGTGGATCCCAATTGCTTAAGAAGAAGAGCACCCATTTTAGATGTGCTGAAAGCACTGGCTTCCGAAATCCTCAAAACAGCTGTGGAAAACTCCAATATTCCCAGCAGTTAGAGAGTAGAGATGTGTGAGATTGTCTTCTTTCCCAGCAGATGCCTTCCTGATATCCTGGTTGAGAAACACATCTTCACCCCAGGCCCTGCATACTTTCTGTGGGTGCTACAATTCCATTCAAATCCTTTTGCTATGCCAGTACACTTGCCTCCACAAAGCTGAGCATGCTCTTGTCTTGGTGAGGAGGGGTGGATTTGGAGGAGAAGGGCAGATTTGCTGACTGATACCCTGATGCAGCATTCACAAACAGACTTTAGAGAAAAGCAGGCCTGTCATTGTAGAAAGGCTACCGTGGACATGTACACATGTGCCAACAGAGAGGGGAAGAAGCCTGGACCGTAGGCAGAAACACGTCTCCCAGTGACCTTCTACTGGAGGGGATTGAAAGGTTGATCCAAAACCAGCCCAAGGAAGGGGTTGAAAAAGTGTCAGGATTTAAGGCTGCTTACACCTTGCCCGTGCCAGCAATAAAGTTCATGTC
Organism: Nestor notabilis; assembly: GCF_000696875.1. Classification (NCBI taxonomy): domain Eukaryota; kingdom Metazoa; phylum Chordata; class Aves; order Psittaciformes; family Psittacidae; genus Nestor; species Nestor notabilis. Next base: position 5,803 of record NW_009911118.1, read on the forward strand.
TACTGACTTACTTGAGTCAGATCTGCTCCGTGAATTCCCCTCTGAGTTGGGGAGTGAGGTGTGTATCATGAGCTGTACTGTCTCGACCTCATCCTGTGCTTTCCCCTTGCTCCAGCAGATAGATTGGATGTGCCTGGTGGATTTGGGAGCTCTAACGTCACTCTGCTCGGGAAGGACACAACATGCATGAGGACATAATGCACATAAGGACATAACCCACTAAACTATCCCATGAGGGAACTTCCACTAGTGCCTGGGCGGCAGCAGCATTTTCCATATAGAGTCTATTCTGCAAAACCACTTAGCCAGTTCTCAAGTATTTTTAGACTCTAGATAATTTTGGCTGGTATTTTGTGATTATGCTAAAAATGTGGTAGTGAATAACTTTCAATTCATGTACCATGTGGAGGAAAGATCTGAAGGCCTTCCTCTACAAACACAAAAATATATTTTACTAGTTATATTAATGTGAGTGTCAAATGGGCAGTGCTTTCTGCTAAAAGAAAGGTATTTTTGTAGGGGTACCCTCCACAATACTTTACTGGAGTATCAAGCTCTTCAGTTTGCTGTTAAGGGCCTATGAATCCCATGAGAAATTTTAGGCTGAAAGAAAACTACTGTTCTTCACTTCTGACACAGGTGAGCAAGGTCCTTTCTCTCCATCACTGCTTGAACCTTTGCTCAGGACAGAGCTGGAGTCTCAATTATTAGCCTTCTTGTAACACACAGCATTGGACTTTATAAACACTTTTGTAAGTAACTGCAAACTCTTTTTAAAAAGGCTAATTTCTGTCACATAAAATGGTCTTCCAGGTTTATTTATCTTACTTTACTCTTGACTTCTCATTTTGTTTCTACTCCTGTTGTTTCTCTGCTCTCCTAATCAGCACTTCATTGGAAAGGTAAAAAACAGTCTTTTCCAGTAATGCAAACAACATTGACCATTACACTTCAAGCAAAAGGGGTTTTCGCCCTTGAGAAAAAGAGCTGTCCCAGGCAGCAGTCTGAGGACATTGTCTCTGTAAACTTCATTCAGCTTTTGCTCTGAACTTTAGATTTTACAATTAATTACAGGCTGCCGAGACTTGATTATAGGTTAGAACAAAGCCAGAGGATGCTATTTCCACACCTCCCATGTAGGTTTTATCTTGGGTAAACAATTTTTTAATTAAAGCTTACCTCGTATGTAACAACACATTCCACAGACTGGTGCTCTTCTATCCCCACAATCCATTTCTCCATTACAAAAGGTGGCTGAAAAAAACATGGTGGGAGTTTTATAAGGTGTTCTTCATCTCCTGACTTGTTTCTGAAACATCCCAAAAATATTTTCAACATTTGCCTTTTCTTCATCCATTTCCATACTGTTAACATCAATACTTTTCGTAAAATCTTACGAGACAAGCAAGATATTTTGGAATTATTTACTTCCTTGTTTCCAAAAGCAAACTGAGAAGAGAATTCTGTAAATAACAGACAGTAGGTAAGAGAGCATGGAATGTTTTCACGAGGGCATAAACCATTTTCATTTTTGTGCATGTACAGATTTTATTCTGCTAAACTTAGAGAGGCCAGCAAGCACAAATATCTAGAGATTCTTGGAGATATTCCCTGATAGATATAAAAATGTTAAAGTATGTGAAAAGTTAATGTTATTGTACCTGGTTATTAGTTTATTTAATCCTTTTTTTTTTCTAAAAGGAAAAAATGTCCAAGATGAAAATTAAACAGGAAATAATAGTAACAGTAATTATAATAATAATAGTAATAATAATAATATCACAAGTGCTGTTCCAAAAATCACTAACTATAAAAACAGTATTAGCATGAATTAAATATGAGAATCCTTTTTTGACTCTCATGCTCTCATACCACATTTTCCTTAAAATTCTGACTGTTGATGATCTGATTTTCAGTTTTTCTTTTAGGAAAAAATAAACAAAGGTTCCCTCAAAATTTAGCCAAAATACTCACAGTTAAAAGCATTCAGGAGTTTGGGGGCTTTTATCAGTGCACATTAGAGCAGCGTTCTAATTGGCAATCAAGCTCTTTATTTTTCCATTTAGAAATTTATTTTGTGAGCTATTATCAAATGGAGCATATTAATAAGAACAAACAATTAAAATAACAGCAAACAGAATGCCCTCTGCATTAACAAAGCCTCTGTTGCTTACGGTAAAAGCAGTCTAAGTGCTGGCTGGTAACTGTTTGCTGGCAGGTTCTGAAATAAGGTAAAATGCCCAGTGACACTGAATTGCAGATGTTCAGTGCTGTACTGTCTGCTGAGGGGTTTCAGTTTTTGCAGCCCATCGTTGCATGACAGAGGGAGTTTTAGAACCATGTTAAAGTTCTAAAATCATATTAAAAAAAAAAAAGAAAAAAGAAAGGGAGGGGACACCCAAACCCAGACAAATCACTTGAAGTTTCAAACTGGAACATTTAAATCAGTTTCTTCTCTTTGAAAGGAAAGTAATTTTTTGAACATTCTTTTCTTTAAAAGGGGTAATAAATTCAGAGGATATAACATGGAATTAAAAGAAGAAAATATAAATTAGTTCCTTCTCTTATTTTTCTATTGTTAACATTATTGTCAGCTTAAAAGAGAACCAAAATACCTAACTCCTATTATGATACAAATCTGCTTAAAATGTGCATTTTATTTAAAAGCTGTCAAGAGATTGAGCTTCCGCAAGCACAAAAGTCGACTGCTGTGGTATTTTAATGTCTTTGTTTGAGATCTGTGAATGTGTGAAAGCTTTAAGGCTGTAAATACCTTTGTCATCTTTAAAATCTCTACATCAGGTAGGTTAGTGTTGAATGTCACATCTTTTATGTAGGTTATTGCAATTTCATCCCCGTCCATCTCCATGTACATTTTCCATTTACAATCCTATGAATAATAAAAAAAGAATGCTGGATTGTTAGAATACAAATAAAAAAAACCCCCAGCAAAATGAAACAAAACCAAAAGCCAAAACAACCCAAAACCTAATCCTCAATACGTGGGGAAAAAAATAACCCAGAGAGAAAGATAACAAACATGTACATATTTTAGGATATGCACATTTTCCTAAATATGTTGATACTAGAAATAGTGTTGATAATAGAAAACACTCAGGTTCTCTTGTTCACTCTTCTCTTAGCTCACCCTGAGAGACAGTTGCCACGTTGACAGGTCTAGATGTCTTCAGAGGTGTGGATCCCCTGAGGGACCCCAGGAGGATGGTGGCTTCACCCACCTGCATGGAGCTCTGCACACATGAACGTTGGTGGGGGCAGAGGGCAGTGGTGGGAACTGTCATGTGTGGTCACAGCCAGTGCCAGCAGCCAGACCCAAGGGCACCTTCCCAGTGAACGCAAGAACAGATGACCAGAGGGTCGAGGAAACTCTTTAAGGCAGCCACTCAAATAATAGGCAAGAGGATGAGCTGGTTATTACAGCTCAGTTATTTCAGATACTGAGTGCCCAGTGAGCACTGAGCATCCTCAACTTCTGCTCACCTCCAGCTGCACTATTAATTATAAGCAAGCTCAGCTTAGAAAATAATCATAGTGACTAATAAACCAAAGCAATGAAAAGTATCCTTAAATCATCCCATGAGCTGAACATGGGGCCAACATCCAACACTTCACACAGGTGTGAGCCTGCAGAAGCTGATGGCTCTGGCAGCATCCTGCAGGACATCCCATCTGGGCTGAGTGCTGGGACCGTGAATTGTGCTTGTTGCCAGGGAGCCTCCCACTGGGGACTGGAGATGACCTGTCCATGGTGCAAACCAGCCAACATTTGCTGGTGTGCCCAGCAGGTGCTTTGGGGATGAGATACTGTCTGGTGCACCGAGCTCCTCCAAAAATCAGTACCCTGAGGGACAACAGGGCTGCAGTGAAGCAGTGTCTACACCTCCATGCAGGCAGGAGGGGATGTGCCCTTCACAGAGACAGGAGCTCCTCCAGACATGCCAGGGGCTCAGGAGGGTCTGTGTCCACTGTGTACCACTGGCTAGGCAGGTCAGGTCTCAGCAATTGTGGGAGGCAGTCTTCTCCCCAGCTCTGCTCAGAAAATGCAGCTTTCAATGGGGAGGGACACAGATGGCCGCCTAGGGCCAAGGGCTTGCGTAAGCAGCTATTTGCACACACAAATGTACAGCAGCCTAAAAAGTATCCGTTCGCACATGCGATTATCTGCTAGTGTTTGCACGTGCATCTCTCATAAATGTAACGTAGGAGCTCAGCCCTCAGAAGTCTCAAAGCTTTCAATCAGGCATTGAATTGGCAATTCTAAGATAAAAGAAAACTGGAGTATAATCACTTCCGAACCGCAAAAACAAATTATGCTTATGAAAGCATTTGGCCTTGTGTGTCCATCTGTCCCCATTGAAAGCTTCCATGTTTTACGAGCAGAGTGGACATATAAGTTGGTTTCTGTATTGCCCCCGTGAGAGTTTGAGTGATGGGAACTGCGGTCCAGCGGTCAGAGCACCAGACCAAGACTCAGAGGTGTCGAGTTCAGTTTCCAGTTCCACCATCCACCTCCTGTGAAACCTGGTAAGGCGCTGAAGTTGCCCTGTGCCTCTGTTTCCTGTATCTGTTTGCAAGACCTTTTTCTGTGCTGCTTTTTCAGGTTGTGAGCTAACCCAGGGTTACGCCTGTCTCTTTGCAGGTAGGTACAGCGTGGTCCACTGGCCCCGACATCGTCTGAGAACTGTAACTGAACAGCAACAGCAAAGCGAGTTATCTTTGACTCCTCCTTGCCTCTCAAACTGTGCTCCTCTCCCTGCCCACATCGTCCTTATCGCCAGAATTTTGCAAGGCTTCCTAAATTCATGCTACTTGGATTCCCCATTGCAGACTGAACCCAAGGTTAGAGACAAGATGCTTGATGACATTTATAAGTTTTACAAAAATACCTGAGCCGAGGAAATAACAAAGCATTGACTTAACATACTATCCTCCAGTTAATTCAGCACATATCCTGCCATGAGACCAGTGCCATGCACCCGAGAGCCTGAGCTACACCTCGTGCCAGGGCTCCTGTGCCTTCACAGCTCAGAATTTTGTGCGGTTCGCTCACATCTCCCTGCAGACCCGATCTGACAAACCTGAGCTCATTTTAATAAAGGATGTAAACCGACCGACCGACCATCTCTAAAGAAAAGGCTGGCAAGCTGTGTAAACCCAGGCTCTGGCAGGCAGCGGGCACCTGCCAGCGCCCGGCCCCTCTCCGGATGTGCCGCACACGCAGGAGCCCTCTCCGTGCGGTAACGAATCAGGCTGCCCCACGCAGCTGTGGATGCAGGAGTCTTGCACAAACACCGCCTTCCCCGACTCCCAACTGCCGCTTCAGAGGCAGAAATGCGCTCTCCCGCCCTGCAAATCCAGCCTCCAAACCTTCGGTCCTCCTTGGAGTCCTCTCCAGTCACACCACGCAGATACCAAAGGGCAAATTACAACACTGAGCATAACCTCTCTGCTCACTCAAAAATACATGTCAGGTTTTCATTTTGTGTTATTGTGAAATCATCAGTGGAAAGGGGAAAGAGAGAAACAGGGAGACAAAAAACCCAGGGAAATAAAGAGAGAAGAGAAAGGGAAGGAGAGGCTGGGATAAAGAAAAGGTAGAAAAGACAGAAGGAGAGAAGGAAGAAAGGAAAAGGAAGAAGACAGCAGCTAGGTGACTTCTGAATCAAGTCACCTGGAAAATATCTATGATATTACTTATCTAAAATAAGGAGGTGGCTACTTCTCTTACAAACTTGGTAACTATTTTGTTAACCACATAGCAAATACTGCAAGATTTGTGTGGTGTAGAAAGAGACATATTTCTCTGTTTTGCAGTCAAGTTCTAGGTTCTTATTTAGCAACGAATAGGAGAGAGAGACTCCGTCACTCTAGCAAAAATTTGGCTAGAATTCCCAAGTATACAAATTTTGATTCTTTGATGAATTAGAGCCATAAGATTTCCTGAATTGAAACTACATTTAGTGCCAGATATATGTGGGGAAAATAATCTGGAAATGGCTTGTTCGAAATGCCTGGTTGATAAATATACTTACACAAGTCCTTCAAAGGGATTTCCCTGGACATCTTGTAATTCAAGAATTAAACTCTCTCTCAGTATTTACCTGCTCAATTTTGATTTAAATAAAGAATTCCAGGTTTTTGTACAAAAAAACCCCAACAGTTAGTTTCAGAACTGAGAAGCACAACCAGCAAAACTTTGTGTAAAAAACATTTGCGAATAACCCTCTGACAAAGCCAATAAATCAGCAGTCTCTGCAAATGATTGTAGAACAAAAAAAAAGGGCAAATCACACAGGTATTTGGAACCACTTCTCCTCAGCTTCTGAACAGAAAATAAGAACACTTAAAAAATTAAGCCTCCAGCTTACTGTGGTGACAATACTCCTTTAACCCCATATGCGCTAAGGTCTGCAACAAAAACCAAAAGGGAAATGAAAAGGACCAGGCACAGGCTTTAAACAACAAACATGTCTCCTGCAAAACAGCTTAAAACTCTCACTGGGGAGGCATCTCATTTTTCCAGGAGGCCCAAATCCAGGATTTGTTTTAAAATCAGTGGTTGAAATAAACTTCTTTTTTTGTTGGGGTTTTTTGGGGGGGTCTTTTTTGGGGTTTTTTTTTGTTTGTTTGTTTGTTTTTAGGACTGAAGAAAAAAAGGCAACGGCATTGTAGCAGGCAACTGGATATTAGAAGTAAAGTAAGATGTAATGCAAGATGAAACAAATATGAAAAAAATGTTGGTCATGCTGGTACTAAAAGTAGTAGCATGTTGATGATTTAGGTCCCCAGAAGCTCCTTTACATTCTTAGCTATTATCTATCTCAGCTGCTGAAACCTGCTGTTTTAAAGGCATTAGAGTTGAACATCTAGTGACAGCACTTGGGTTATTTATCATTATGTATCACCCTGCTACACTATATTTTATTATTCTGGATTTAAAGGAAGATAACACAATTACGGTTAATTTGCTTCTCTTCTTTATATATATAGTGTCATGACCCACCACAGCTTTGTCCCATGAGATATTTTTAACCAAAAAGAAATCCACAAGAAACTCTCCCTAAAAATTCCATTAATAACCTCTTGTAGCGTGTATAGGTTGCAGGGTCTGGAACTAAGAATGTTTTAATCTCTTCAGCAAAACAATGTCTCATAATGATGTACAGGACTATTGCTGCACTGATGAAGAATCATACATAATTCAGCACCTTTCACTTGGCACCACTGTGATATCCTCATTAGCAGTGGCTCACAGTGGCTGTCAGATGGTGTCCATGCGAATGCAGGCATTATATTGTCTTTGAGATGTGCAGCTGCTTCCATGACACTGCCAGTATATAAAAACATGACGCCAGTTTGTTTTATTTAGTGCTAAACCTTCCAGTTTGTAAAAACAAGGCTGACACAGAGCCTGACATGAGGCAGTGAAAATAATTAGCTCTCATTTTCTCAGCCTCCTATTTCCTTCTCCCCGCTGTGTTCTCTTTCCACTAAACCACCACATGTCAGTCGAAATGGGAGGCAATTAGTGGGCTCATTTCAGTCCCCACAACTGTGCTGAAAAGAAAGTATTTATGATGGCACAATGAACAGCTGAAAGATTAAATAACATTTGCCTTTTGAAAAGAAAATGACTTCTAGCTAAATGGGCAATTTTTGATTATTCTCAAACAAGCTTAGAGTAGTTGGTTTTTAAAATACAAGAAAGGAAAATGAGTCATTTTTAGGTGAAAGAATCAAATAAAACTTGACACAGTAATGCAAATAACTGATGTTTTATTGCAAAATATGTAAATGTGTTATACCCTTAACAATGGCTGGTGTCTCAGGTCAGGGCAGGCTGTTGCCAGCCAGACTCCAGCAAGAGAAGGTGGCTCCACCGCCGGTTTTATTTCAGCTGTGCAGGCAGAAAAAAACAGGGGCGGGGGGGAGGCCTTCCGAGAGAGACGGTCTTAAAACGTACAGAAACAAAGCAAGTGAAAGATATATTTATGTTATCAGTTGCCTGGGTGCCTCCTCTGAAAGCCAGAGCCCTTACTCGTCCGTGAGGCAGCACACGCTGGCTGGCTGCAGCTTCGCCTGGAGAAGCAGGAGGCCTTTCCAGCACGACATAGACCACCCAGTGGCACAAAAATGTCTGTCCCCGTCCCTTGGCAGCACCTTTCTTTAACATCCAGTGCTGAGAAGCTCTGTCCTGCTACGGAGGGCAACATAATGGTAAATACTGGGTGCTGCTACGTGCTGGGGACTGGTGCCCTGAGAAGAACAGGATGCAGCAGCCAAGACAGAGCACTCTGCCCTAACAGTGGTCCTGAGCCTTGCCATAGTGTTTACCTAAAGCTGCCCTTGCCACGTGATCAGAAGCAAATGGGGACTGCTCTGCTCGCAGGCATCGTCATCCACACAAGCATCCTGCTTGTGACAGTGAGACTGTAAAGGTGAAGCATGAAAAACATGAGTCCCTTCCCTAAGGGCTGTGTGGGTGTCCTCCCATGTTGCCTGAGCCAGCCCTCTCCTCAAGTGGCATTTCCCATGGACCTCTCATGGGAACAACATGCTGGAGCCCTGCAGGCACCATGTCCCCACCAGGGGACATGGCTTATGGTGAGGGACCATGTGGAGGCTACAGCTCACACACAGGGGGCTTGCATGATGTCAGCCATGTGAACAAGGATGGCAGGAGTCTGGGATGGCAGGGATGCTGGACATGTCCTGCACATGCTGGGGACAAGGGCTCTTCTTCAGCCTTCTGTCTAGAGAGGACATGCCAAGCCTACAGACCACTGGGAACCGGTCTGTGCTTCTGCAGACATATCTGTGACCAAGGCTGTACGTGTGAGAGACAACGTGTGGAAGGCAGCAAGTTAATTCAGAGTAGCCAAGGTATAAAAGTAAAGCTTGAGATAAAAATTCTAGAAAATCAAGTGAGCAAATTACTAGCTGAAAAGTCTATATGCCTCTTCGGGATTATGGAATCATTGCTGATGTGAATCCCTGGCTCAGCGCTGCTTACACAAGGATTGTAAAAGGTGTTGGTTTGAGTTTGACCTCAGTTACATATGGATGCTACAGCTAGAGCAATCCCAGTGGAGGTAATGGAGTTATACCAGCTCCACCTCATGTAAAAACAATAAATGATCCAGAAAAGCCTCTTCGAATGAAAATACAAGGAGCTCAGATCACCTGCACTAAACTTCTAATACCTACCAGTTCTTAATGGTGCTGGTTTTATTCAAACGCAGCTGTTTTATTTTACAGGTTAGGTTTTTGTGGATTTTTTCCCCTTCACAAAGTATTCACCAATTTACTGATTACTTATTAGAATAGGAGCAAATCTATGAAAATGGCACACAAGCACAGCTACTCTGATTCTTGCATTAACTATTAGCCTTTAGTAGTAAAAGCATTGTGCTTTGAGATGTAATTAAAGAGAGAGGCTTTAGAAGATGAGGTTTGGAGACAAGGTTAAATAACCCCACCTTAGAAAGTCAAGGTACTTGCAAGTATCTTGGAAAGGAAGGGTCAGATAAATCCAATTCCTCTGCCAGCTTTGCTTACTGAAGTGGGTTGAAATACCTACAGTGCATGGGGAATATGTACAACTGAAAAACTATAAAACTGGAATCTTCACTTTTAGACCTCGGCCCTTGCTTTACTTTTTGCCACATTCATAATGTGAGGAGTACCTCACATGGCAAATTAAACTGTTACATCACGTCTGTCTGAACTATGTATTATTTTTAAGAAAGTAAAGAAAGGGTTTATGAGCGTTGATGTAGTAGAAGGGTGGAGAGGAAGAAGCAGCAGAAATGGTCTCAAAGCACTTGTGAATTGCATTCCAGTTACAACAACAACTATTTCAGTACTATTTTGTCTGGTCCTGCCACCATTTTGCCAGCCCAGGTTTTTCCACATGTAGAGTTGGTCACAATGTCTCTCTAAAGTAGGCTTAATATTAGAGTCACTTTTGCACTATACATTCAAATAATAGAATTAAAATATATCCCAGTTTGGATATTCAAGGCTAGAAAATAGTTCACACAGTTAGCAGGTGGTTTTGAAGAGGCTCTGCTCCTTACCTTGTCAAATGGAGGAAGAGTTAACTGGGGGAAAATAAGGCAAAATGGTGAGCCAACTTCAAGGCTTTGTGTTCAGATATAGGTCAGATTGTGCCACACGCGGTAAAAATTGAAAACATTCAAAGGCATGGTGAAATCTGCCCTTTTGAGGACCAAAACTAAAGAATGCATCAACAGGAGACAAAAAGACTGTGAACCATCCTTCTTAAGAGGTTGGGTGATTCATCAGTGTGGAGCTGACACAGCTCAGACACCTTTCCCTGATTGGGAAATTTTAATGAGCCACCTAGGATGAGAAAGCCATTGAAAATTCCCTCTGCAGTTCTGCGAATCAGCTCAAGCCACAATTGCCAGGGTTTGTTTTTTTACCCTCTTTGGTATCTTGGAGTTAATTGGTGTCCCCCCCTTTTTTTTTTCAGTTTGTGGAAGAAATTCATATACAATGTCTAAATCTTATCACCTTTCAGCTCAGTGGGAATTGTGTACAGAAAGGTCATTAAAAGGAAGTGAATGGAAGTAACCACATAACTCGAACTACAAGAGTTGGAAAGAAACCTCTAAAAACCAGATTAGCTTTGCAGTGCTCACTCCTGATGCATTCGGAGGGCAGAAAGGTCAACTGAGCTTTTATCACCTCCAAAGATGCAGCAAAAAGGGAAGGCAACAGTAATGAAAAGTCTGCATCTGTCACCTGGTGGAAACCAACATAATCCCACTAGAAGATGCAGTTTAAATTAGGTAACAAATCGAAGGCTGGTAAAGGTGTGTACTAGGAAGTCCATGTTTCATTCAGTGTACGGACAAGGCTGAATATTCAAATGCCATCCTGAAGTATATTCATCAGGATCCTTGCTAAAAGGCACTGCCATTCCAAAGGCCCTTATGTTTCTGCCTGCCTATAAGGATGGAGCACCGGCTGTACTGACAGGGCTTGGTGTGGTGCCAGGGAGAGGACACCTGTGCCCTGAGGAACCATCTTCACACCTGAGACCATGCTGTGCTCTGACCAGCCAAATGCATCTGAAGTAATCTGAACCCTCAAATGGTTCCTGGGTCCTGGAGCAGCTCATCCAGTGCTTTTATGCCCTCTGGCACTGCAGTATGTCACACTGCACGCCAAGGCTGCACCCACACCAGAGCTTTAGTTTGGAACAGGAGCTGCGCTTTTGTCCCAGGTATCCGTCCTGTCCCATGCTCTGGCGGAGCCCCTCCGAGCGCATGTCAGGCTTGCTTCCAGGTGCACCTACTCCAAAAGATGCACTACAATAACTAATGGGAACTGAGCCCAGGAGACTAGCACAGAGCCAGCCTGGGGTGAAACCTCCCTGCACAACCTGTTCCTCTGCACAGAGCACTTGGGCTGCACTGCACCAGCTCCCAGATGAGTCTAATAGCCTCCCTTGATGTACAGAGGTCTAGCAGTCTACATATCACCTGGGGAACACATGTTCTCAACTAGTAACCCAGATTTGTGCTTATTGCCTCTTTTTCCTCATGGCTAAAACACGAGAAATGCTTCTTAGCCAGGCAGCCAGTTATAGGGGCTGATTAGGGTAAAGTTCCTTTGAGAAATTTATTTTTAAACTGATGTAGGCCAGCTTTTTAGCTATAAAGATGGTGGAAGGTATGATCCCAAATGCTTCTGCTGACCCAGTTTTACAGAACAAGCGCCACTCTTACAAAATGGGACAGTAAGAGAAGTTTAAACCCTTTAATCCTGGTTTACCCAGTATCTCCAATTCATTTTGGAACAAATCTGGACGGCAGCAGTAGTTGGCTTAAAGCAGCCTCTAGGGGAGCTAGAAGATTGTATCCAGGGATTTTCAAAGAAGCAAGCTAGCCAAATTTTTTGTTACATGTACCACACTGGTCTTTGTTAGTGTTACGTTTAATGCAAAATACCTTGCTCATGCTGGCCCTACCATCCTGCCTGAAAGCTCAGTCAATCTACTCCTTCCAGTCCACTTTTTAAAACTGGCTTAGCTGCAATGTCTGTCAAGGCAGGTATGAGTTAATAATAAGCAGATCTCGGACAGAAGCTTCCAGCCCAGACAAACTCAGGTGACAAACTGCTCATTCCCTGGAATGGCATCAGGAGCACAGGTCCTGCGGTGGGGCGGATGCCAGGGAAGGCATGCCTGGCATGCACCACAGCTGTGGAGGGAATGGCTTCCTTAGGAAGGGACCTGACAGCACTCAGAGCAGTGAGGACCAAATAGGAGGTCACAGGAAGGTAGAACCAATACAAAGCACTCTCAGCTGGCATGTCAGAAACCTCCAAAGGTTATGCTGGCACTGCTGAACTAGCCCCGTCCTCTCCTAACAATCCAGCTTCTTCCCCGTACACTTTTTCACACCATCTCATTTGCAAGTTTTGCCATCACATCTAAAATATCCACTTGTCCTCAAACTTAGTAGGTATTAGTGCTACCTGAATTTCTCTCCAACACTCGGAGGTCTCTTCACTCCTTCTCTTGCTCTTTCCTGGGGGAGGCTGCCTACTTCCCTGCACCACAGCTCACAACCCATATTGGAAATGGAAGGGAGATACGAGCTATTTCATGGACTTTTAATTCCTTGAAGAGTTGCACAGGGGAGAAAGATGCACACCTACAAAAAAGCAGCTGTACAGCATCATAAGCTACATGCATTCAAGAACACCGAGACAGACTAAGTAATTCACACAGTGATAAAGATTTTCATAGGAAAAAAAAGTGCTTAGGATAAAAGAAACAAATGAAAAAGGGAAATCTCCAGACAAAAAGCAAAAAGCTTTTTCAAATTGATGAAATGATTTCAGTACGAGTCCAAGTTCCTACTAAGTACAAACCTAAATGCTTTCTCTGCAAGCACCACTAAGTACAGAAATCAAGAGACTTCTGCAAACAATATGCCCTGAAAGCAAAGCAGCCAGATAAGACAAGATGAAAGTCAGCCACCCACAAGTTTAGGGTGGACACATAATGCAGATTTGTCAAATACAAAAGGAAACAAATCCTGCTGTCACAACCCCCTGACTCTAACTCAGAAATGCTTTGCACACCATTTCCACATAGATGATTAATTCTAAAACCCTTGAACTCGGAGTCCACAGCAGGCTGGATAAAGAAAACAAAAAGCATGGGACAAACCTCACTCTCAAGAAAAGACAACGTGGTGGAAATGCTTTGCTGGAACATCTGGAGTCGTCAATGTTCCCATCGCACAGGGCGTAACAAGAGATCCTTGAACCCGCTCGGCTTGGAGCTGAGGTTTGATTAGGATGTGACATGCTGGTAATTGCCTTTTACCAGCCGCTGCACAGTAGTTTTGCCATCTGCAATGTGCTGCACCTACCCCTCCCTCCTTCCCCAGAACCATGAGTGAACAGAGTCACCACCAGGCCCAGCCCCATCCTCCCCAGCCAGCAGCCACGCATACCATGTGTTTTCCAAACTCCTCTTGGTTGCATGGAAAGATAGCACCTTTCTGCCGAGACAGAAGTCTGCCCACTAACATCAGGTGTGTGCCACTGCTGAAGTGTCAATGGGGTTTTTTTTGCATAAATGGATTGTTATTTCACACCCGTTCGGATAAAAGGAAAAAAGTGAAAGCCCAAATTACAAAAATTACAGTTAAAACCATTCATGAGGAAACGAAAGCTTTCTGTGCCGCTCCTTTCTTCCTCACCTGCTCTGGGGTGCAGTTCTCCATCAATGATGTAGCCCCATTTTCCACCTTGATATTTGTAAGTACTTTCCAAAACAAGAAGATTCTCACAGCAAGTTATCTGGACACACTTTTGTGTCCAGAAGGTACTAGACCCTCTGGGTAGTGACTGTTAACCAAACCAACCGAGCCAGCACTCCCAGCTTACCTTTGGACCACTTCCTGGCTTCAAGTGATAACCAAAAACGAGTTCAAGATTCACTACTTTCTCTATGTTTTCTTCAGTTCCACCTGCAGAATCCTGCCAAAAAGAGGCAAGGTGAGACTTCACATCTACCACAACCCCTTGGGATACAGGAGAAAAGCCACTGGTGGCAGAAAGGATTTGCCTTTCAGATCCTGCAAGCCTGGCAGGGAGCAGCCATCACTCTGCCCCGATCGCACTGTTCCAGGAGGGACCAGGACTTCTGCATGGGTTTACAGCACGCAGTGGAAGGCACCTGGGAGATGCTGAATGATTTCTGCTCTTGGCCAAGCTGCTCCAGTGTGGCACAGTGCTGCTGTGAACGTGGTGGCAGCCACTGCCACTGGAATGGCAGCCAGCACAGCAGCGAAGCTCTGACTTTCATTTACCCCTTTGGGGAACAGAGTTTCACTCTATGTAAATTCACTTTAAGTGGATTTCTCTCTATAGCTGTGCAATAAATTATGACTCAGAAAGCTACCTCAGGGTCTAGAATTGCTTGATTAACTCACCAGATTAAATCAGGCAAGTATCTGCTCTGGCAACCCCGAGGTTCCCAAACACTCTCTCCCTTTTGCATGGCTCTTGTTACTGATATCAGAAAACCAACAGGTTAACACAAGGGTGACCAGACAGTATAATCATCCTTCTCTCCTGTAACATTAGCAAACTGAGGAATGGCGTGCTCATTCTGGGCCAGGGGTCTGCTGTTCTTCGGTGGGGAGCAGTTGGTGGCACCAGTCAGAGGAATGGCTCTTAAGAGTTATTTCTGATTAATAATAGCAAAGGAATTGCAACCAGTAGTCTTTCAATTTAATACTACCAGTTCCATTATAAAATCTTAGAGCCTCCTTGAAAACAACTTATATTATCGTATTACTTGTTCTGATGTGACCCATCACTGCTGTTGACCCTCCACATTTACCACAACCCTCTGCAGGAACTGCTGCTTCACCCTCCCATGAATGGTAGGGAAGTTGAGACATGAGAACAGTAAAATATTCATACCAACACGAGAAGCACTTCTTATATAAACAATGAGACTTGCCTTAATTAATGGTGGAAAATGAAACAGATTTAGGTAGTCATGGGTTAACTTCTCAATGGCAGTCTAGCGAAAAAGGAAATCAACAAAATCAGATGAGAGTTATTCAGTACCTGATACTGCAAATATGAACACCATGAACACCAGCACAACTCTGCATGCACTGTGTTTTCCATTGTGGATACATTAGGGCATGTGAGAAGAGTTTAAAATACAGCAGTGTTCTGGAAACTGTTGTGGCAGATTGGCCCCATTTCGCATTCAGAATCAGATCCGCTTAATCAGAGAGAGGGATGTTTGGGGGGTTGTTTTGGTTGCTTTTATTTACGCTCAATCAACCCAGGAAGCTGAAATCTTTCATTTTGGGCATTATTGACTTTATTAAGTTTCAATAATTTTCCCTGTAGGAAATGTAAATTAAATATATCAGTAATGGTGTGTGGCATGGAAAAAACGGCTGATGAGAAAAAGGGGAATAAATCTGTGTGATTTATGAAGCTAAATTTGCAGGACTAGCAATTAGGATACAAGTATCTCTTACTAGTAAATTGTGGTACAAAATCATTGAGACCCAACAGAATTACAGATGCTGCTTTTAGAGAAATCCTTTTCCAAAGCTGACAGCCAGGAAACTGAACTCTCTCCTGTGGCTACACTATTCATACTATTACTGCTGTTGTGATTCCATTTTCCAGACTATGATTTTCTTAACTCATTACAAACATTAGATATTTAAAACACTCTTAAACAAAGCTTTAAGAGCAATGCAACCTGGCTGTCAAACAGCCTTAGAGTTGTCTAATGGCATTTTGTTAATCAAAGTATGTTTTAAGCTACAGATGAATTGTGAAAGTGCAGAGATTTCAGTTCAAGTAACTGCTCTCAAATCTGCTCCTTGCTCAGCTAAAGAGAAATCGTGGGGGAGAACTCTCTCTGAAGATACCCAAAGCTTTCTGCCAGGAGAATAGCCCTCCTAGGCAAATCTTCAGCAGTACGGATGGTCCAGCACACAGGATAACCAAGAACTGCAGAGGAGTATGAAGACCACATCACATTTTCATACCTCATAAAATGCTCAGATTGCTTTGGGTTCTAGATCCACACAAACCTGTAATTGCTTTTTTTATACCACGTATGTTCTCTATTTAGACTTATAACTTTATTTGTTGTTAATACTACCAAAACCTCATAGACTCCTTTCTTAATATTCACATTATAACCTAATGCAACATTCAAAATATGCTGTTAAATACCTTTAAATGGATGATGTGTCCTCTGGAAACAATTCCCATGTCCTTTAAATCCTCCTCTTCTAGAAGAAGCAATCGTTTCCCAGTGATATGATGTTCCTTAAACAAGCTAGCATATACACTCATTTCACCAGAAGCATCTCCTTAAGATAAGAGAGGTTATTCAGAAATCCATAGGGTGCTTTACTGGAGGGAGAAAAAGATAAGCAAATGTACATATATTCATACATGTGAATATGAAGGTACTTTTACCTTTCCTTGTAAGTTGTTGCATCCAGAAAAACTGCAAAAAAGAGGAATCAGTCTTGAAGTTGACATTAT
Organism: Nestor notabilis; assembly: GCF_000696875.1. NCBI lineage: Eukaryota > Metazoa > Chordata > Aves > Psittaciformes > Psittacidae > Nestor > Nestor notabilis. The sequence continues at coordinate 22,411 of NW_009911118.1, forward strand.
TGTGATTGTGTATTACAGTCATTTGGTGTTCACAAGTAATCACTCTTTTTTAAAATAAAATTTTAAAACACTTCTACCTTTGGGTTAAAAGACTCAAGATCCACCAATTCCAGTAATTATTTTTACTTAGCTTTTAAAAACTGCTTCTATTTTGCAGCCACCTTCTTCAGCTTATCATTACGAAGAACAACAGAAATGACTGAAACAGCAGCTTAGTGATCTGCCACATGCCAAAGGGGCTGAAGTTAAGGAGGCAGGGCTATTACGGCTTTTGCACTGGCTTTCCACACAGTCCCTCAGTAAATGGGAGCTAAACAACCCTGTGATGTGCAGCACATAAGGAGGGTGCTAGATGGGACATTAAAATCACTGTGACAAATCACTATGCTGGAGCTAAGTCATTCATGTTTCTTGTTTAGTCTTTTAACTGAATAAAAAGGTAAAAAAAGACTTAATGTCATTATTTTTTATGAAATAAGAGATTCCACACACCTTAAAACCCCCTTAACTTTCAGTTATTTGCTATCCTGGTGGCACACAGTGGGATAAAACCTTCAAACCCATTTTGTCTTGTCTAGGACAGGTCTTGCTTATATAGGTCTTGAGGCACTTCCACATTCCTTAAATGACCGCTCAGGAATGGCCTCCTGGCTGCTGACAGCTCCCAGCTCCCATTAATTCTGGACGCTGGAGAATATAGCTGTTTAATAGAGGTCGTTTGAGTTCTTAATTTACTCACGGCCATTTTAAAGCCTTTCTGTGACACAAGTTCACCAAACAAATAGCAGCAAACTCTCACATGGATGTTCTGATCCGGCCTTCCCTCCCTTCGTACCCACTGCAATTTGTTAGAAAGCTCCAGCAGCGCAACGCTGGCCACATTAACACAGAATACTCACCACATCTTCTTCGGTCCATGCACAAATATCAAAGGAGGGCAGCAACTGCGTGAGAGATACGAATTGAAAAGAAAACCATCTGACCATTTTTCTCCCCTTCACCCAAATTTTACTCTGGTGGCTGATTTTATTCAGTTCCTTTTCCCCTGCAATGGGCAGGACTTCAGGCTGCAACTCTCACACTGATGTACTAAACCCTTGGATTCACACTGGCCCCAGGCTGGCTCCAACAGCACGGTGGCCATGCTAAATTAAACCCAACACTTAAGGTAGATAAAATTATATTAATAGATCAATGATAGAAACAATTTAGGAAGCAAAAGTAACCCCTCTGATGGCAAAGGACTCTCTACCTGCCTCTCCTCTTGGCTCTGGCCCTATGGGAAGGCTTTTGCTATGGCTTTGATACCATCTAATTTCTGCAATTAAAATAGTGCTGCGATCAAGACTCTCCCAAATTATGGGTATTCTCTGGAAAAGGAACGAAAACTGTCACTTGACAGCAGTGAGGCAGAATTTGGAGACTGGCGGCTGTGGCCAGTCTTCCTGTGCAAACAAGTCTCTCTTTCTGGCAGCGCTTCGCAACTGCTCCCCTGAGGCTGGGGGAGTGGAGCACTTCCCAGCCTCCTCCTGTGCTGCAGCCTGCACAGGCCACGCTTTGTTGTATGCAGGATGGTGTTAGCTCTTGAAGCACAAGGAAACCACGGAGGAGGTGCAGGAGCATGGCTGCGCTAAGTGAAGTTCTGGGGTGACTGGAAAACTGACATAGGAGAAGATGTCACTGCCATACTGATTGCCATTATACTCATTCAAGCATATGGTATCCCAAGCATCACCTTCTTGGTGTTTCTATGTGGTTAAAGGGTTAACATTAACTGGCATGTATGCACTTGGACTGTCAGTGTCTCCCAAAGGCTCAATACCATGATGTCGTTGCAAGCTTATTTGATGTACATAACACTGACGTGCAAGAGACTCAGCTCAGTTACCCACCAGCCCCCAAGGCCTTGTTACCTGCTCCAGAGACACCCACGAGCTCTCCAGCGCCCCCCCCCCCCTCCCCCGCCAGGCATCTTCCTGGGCAGGCACTCACCCCTGCCTGCCTCCAGCTGGACTCTGAGCCCAGGGCAGAGCTGCCCTCATGCGCCTGAGCACTTCCCTGGCTCTCCAGGCAGGAGACCAGCATTTAGTGTAATCCACTCACGACTTCCAGCCATCGCTGTGAAACATCCTTTGTGTCATTCCCATGAAACTCCTGTTGAAGGACTTGTGACTGCTACCCACCCCACTTCAGGGACTCATCAGATCCTCCTCCTCCACCAATGTCTCTGCCACACCTTGCTGGGCACAAACCATCCATGAAACCAGCTGAAGCCACCTCTGTGAGGAGGACTTAGTGGGGCCTCAAACCCATCCCTTTGCCCACTGCTTCCCCAAAGGTGGCAGAGCCAAAGGCATCAGGGTGAAGTGGCAGAAAGAAAGATGTGTCTGCCAGAAAAAGAGACCTTCCTGACTTTTTCTCTCTACTAAACTACACTTCCAGACAATGTTCTCAACCTACCTGCTCTTAGTCAGGCATTCCCTATGCTAACAGCTACCCATAGCCTGGGTAGGACGCTGTGGGGAAAAAGTAGTGCTTGGGGCAACACCTGAGCACAGGGGAGGAAAAGTGGCAATCGTAAACATCCTTAGCAAGGCAATGGGTTGTGCCTTTTGTACGTACTTATAGCCAAACCAGCTGGTGCTGTGGGAGGAGCCTGGCACAATAATTATGCAACCGAATCATTTACTGCAGAAGTCAAATACTGCATTTTCAGTTGCATAAGAGATTTTTCCAGCTTTTCCCATGTTTAAATATAAACAGTATTGTATCTAATATAACCAGGTTTGCATTATTTCAGTTTGTTTTTTTTAAAGATGGGAGCATAAAGAAGTGTCACACAGTGAGTAATACAAAAAGTGACTTAAACCAATAGACAATAAGGAACCTCTTGAAACACCAGCATTTTACACAGGGACACAGATGCATAAAATTTACTGTCAAAATGTTTATTGCAAAATAGAAGTTTGGAACAAAGAGAAGCAAAGGAAAAAGTTCACATCAAAAGAAAGTTTATGACACCAATCGAGGAAATTGAATACATTGCATGATTTCTTTCTGTTTGTTTGCTTTGGTTTTACACTGGAAAATCAAATCCACAGTGTGAATAAAACAAGACATCATATGTCAAGTGCAATAAAGAGAATAACTGACGCTGCAAGGTTTTACCACACAGAAGTGTAACATTGCATGTTCCACACAAATGATATATTCAGTTTACAGCACAAGAGTTTTGGCACAGGCATTGCACTCAGCTTTGTTTTTTTCAGAAGGGAAAATGAAGTTTACTAACACTGTGAAAATATTTTCTATTCAAATCTTATCGGTTCACACTTGAAGTGTAAGTAGCATTGACTCCTACTATTCAGTACAAAACTTCTTCAGTAGTGCAAAAGCAAGAAATGCAGTGGACTATATCTGACTTTAAAAGGCATATGAATATTCAGCACACAATATAAAATGTTTAAAGAAAGTTGTTGGTTCTACATTTTTAAAATTAAATCTTCACACATCAGAAATCTCTGTGCAGATTTTACAGTGTACACTAAGTCGAAGTCTGGGGGGAAAGGGAAAGGTCTCTCCTCCAGGCTCCTACCAGTGCATTTTAAGGGCTGTGAAAATTACTAAATGAACTTATTTTTCTACCTGAACATTCTACCTAGGACTGTAGTTAAAACCTCTGTCAAGGTAGAGGTCTTATTAAAAACCTGTAAAAGCTGCCTGATTACAGAAAAAGGAACTACAGTTCTAAAGACATGCAGTAACACTGCTGAATACTTAACAGCGATATGCACAGTATGGATTTACTACTACTGCTGATAGCAATGTAAATCATTTTTGCATCAAATATTTAACTCAGAATAACCACTTTAAAACCCAGAAGGAAAGAGAATCAACATCTACAAAACCACTGAAACAATAAACAAACGACTGTGACAGGGAGCTGTGCCAGACCTCACCTCCTGTTAGCCCTTCCCGTCTAGAGAGTTCAAGCTCCACATCAGGCAGCACACAACTGGCCGGGGATGCAGCACACCTACACACTGTACCTCGGGACACTTGATACTCCAAGGAATTAGTCCTGTGATTGTCAGATCTAAAGGTTTACTCCGTTAATTCCCCCTTCCATTTTTTGCTGAAGGAAAAGAAAGAGAGTTGGGAGTTGGACATCCTGTCTTGGTCCCAGGCTCACCCTCTACTTTTAAGGAAGCCAAAAGCTGATCCTCACCATTTTTCTTCTGGGCCATTTACCCATCTAAGTCAACAATGGCATTGCAACTGTCCTGTCTGGTAAAACCAAGAAGCTCAGGCCTGTTCTTACCTTTCCCGTCTGTCAAATGCAGCAACATCATTTTACTGCAGATACCTCCAGGGCTTTAGGGAAGGTAGAGAAAACTGGGATCTCAAAAGGTCTGGTGGGCACTAGTGAGCTGCGAGGTGTACGAGGCACAGGAAGGCTTTTGGTGGCTTTGCTCACAGCCCAGAGCTGCCAGAGAAATGCCTTCTGTGTTTGGTTAATGCTTTCTTAAGCTGACATACTATGTGGCTGTGGACTGCTGTGGATATCTATATAGCCTCGTGATAATACAGGTAGAAGACAGACTGGCTTGCACTGCAGAGCAAAATCAGGTGCGGAAGATGAAATATCCTGACCTTCTCCAACCAACATACCTGCCTACCAGAGCTACTTGCAAAACCCATATCTAGTGAGAAGTATATCAGAAGCAGAAACAACACAGTTTGATTCTCACTTACGATTTTTGGCTTGTAAACTGGAGACATGTGGTATGAAAGTCATCACAGGAAAGTAAAAATGCAATTAATACCATTATTCTTTTAGTAAGCCTAGCCAATATAGTAATTATAACACTATCTTCAAGGGAACTGCATCAGAAAAGCTTGTCATGTTATCACCTTTTCTGTAATTCAGAGACCTTTGCTTCTTTGAACACAGAGGTTAACTTTCACAAGAGTTTAAACTTTTCCTTAATACATTATTTGTCAAAGCAAATTAAGTTATATGGGGAAAGAAAGGGGAAGAAGAGGGGGGAAAAATCCATCTTTGTTTCATTAAAAAATACTGGAACTAATTAGGTAGCAGAAATTCCTATGAGCATGCTACCAAATTCTGATATTTTGCTGAAATAAGTTACGCTCCTGGGTAAGCACAAAACCTTGAAGTCAGACCTAAATTTTGTGATTTTGCAACTGTGAAACCCTGTGTCATACTACTTAGGGACTATTTTTTACTTCAGTAAAGACTGAGGAAGTAGATTTACAAACCCATGCAAATATAAATGTGCATGAAGTGCTCTGAGACTGTCAGATGCTAAAAAAGTGCAAAACATCAGTGCTAGGGACAGATTTTTTGTTGCTTTTTCTTTCGACTACTAAATATGACAAACCAAATTTCATTTTCAGTTAAAGCTGTACAACTCTACAGTGGTAATTTATGCACAATGACACACATCTTAAGATCTAAGCGCACCTATTAGATTACACAAATCCATCAAATTTTGCTGGGTGCAAAGTGGCAGTTACAAAAATAGTATCATTGCTGTGGGTGTTAGCAGACATAGACTTACAAAAACAGTACAAATCTGCACCAGTAAAAAGCTCATTTGCTCTTATTTCCATCTCATTATTTGCTCTTTAGTCCCTTTTTCTCCCTAAAATCAGGTTGCTTTAATGGACCTAAGAAGCCGTCCCTATCTGTGCCAAAGGAGCAAGTTTCTCCTTGAGATACTCCGTAAACTTCTTGCATCATTTACATTACGATTCTGTCATAAGAAAAGCTTCCTGATACAAGAGGGTTAACTTAAAGCCAATGGATTTGCCACTGTTAGGAAGAAGGTAGCATGTGGAATGACATCCTACAGAAATTAAGTATCTTGGCAGGTCTAATCATGTGCAAACTGAGTGGAGTATGCTAGCTCAAAGCGCAGCACTCGCTGCCTTGCAGGTTACCAGACCAGTGCTGATGCTTAAGGATAAATCAACAATCAACTCTCACAACCCAAAGAGATGCCCAGTCACCACTCCAGATAAACTCCTTCAAAGAACTTTCTCTTTTGTTGAGTGAACATGTAATGATTTCAGGCCTGCTGTTATCTAATGTATCCATTTTTCTCTAAGCTATCTACAAAAACACTCACCATAATATGTAGGTTAGAGCTGTGTAACAGGCAAGCCTGTAATTAAAGAAGCCACTCAAAACCTGAAGTTTTCACAAAAGAAACCCCTCCAGTAATTGAGAATGGAATTTTGATGTCTTATTCCCACTACAGCTGAACTAGTTTTTCTTTTGAAATGCTGCCCTTCTTCCTTGGGCAAATATTTTACATCTTCCTTTCTAACCTGCATTTGTGTTTGCACTGGTTTTCCCTCCCTCCTTCTGCATTACCACTAAAGGAGTCATCGGGAGAAGCGTACTCTCTGCTCTCAACATTAAGTGCCTGGCAGGCAATTATTGCCAGCAGATTGTTACATGCCGAGTTTTACAGTAAGTTGTAACAGCAGTGGCAATACTTCAAAAGTGATTTAGCTGCAAAAAACAGGTACACAGAGCCTAGTAAATGCTCCTCACGTTACTGCCATCACATGTGAGTATGTCACACAAGCCACAGCAGTAAGGCCCAAGCTGAAACGTCATTGTGGCTCACCTTTGTCCTTTCATAAGGGTAGTGCACACTCTTTAGGAGACGCACGAGAATCAAAATTCGCTAACACTGATTTTTACTCTCAGGTACAAGAATAAGTCCATCAAAGTTAATGAGGCTTCCTGGATTTACGTCAGCGTAACTGAAAATTACCTTCTAGATCACAATATCTGATAATAGATGCAGAGGTCTGATTGCAGTTTGCTTTGCTAGAGTGAATTATATACACATGCACATACACGTGAGGGGGGAAAAAAGAACATTTATACAAATCACCTGCTAATAGGGACTACCTGGATTCTGCTGCTATTCAGTTTTTAAACTGTGTATTTAAGTAACCCCTCTCTTCTCCCCAACCAAGCTTCTCTCTTCATAGCAGTATATTTGTGACTTCCCACAATGCTGCCTTAAAAAAAGGCTTTAAATTAGAAACACAGCAAACCCCTTCACTGCAACAGTAAGAAAGAATGGATTGTAGAGAATAGCAAATTTGGAAGTACAAGTATATTCATATAATTGACAATTAAAGGGGTAAGGGAAATGACAAACACACAAAAGAAAAATTTGAAGTACATTAATGGCATTAAAGGCATTGAAGTTTCCCCCAATGTTTTCAGATCTTAAGTTTATCAAGCCACAGTTTCTGTAATCAGGCACCAAGAATTATAGATATAATCATGGTTCTTAAAATAATAATAATCTCAATTAATTTGGAAAGTTTAGTTCCAAATTTAATCAAAGCAGAAATAAGTCAGCACAATCTAAACAAAAACAACATGTCTTTCTACACACAAACATGCTCAGCCTGGAAAATGTCTCACATTTTTTTTTCTTCTTTTACAGGATTTAACAGACCAAACTGACAGGATTCTTGTTCTAAAACTTTATTGTTTTGCTTTGCTAAAACTGATTTCAGGATTAATTCTATAACTGATTTCATTCGCTGCTATCATCTGTGTCATCAAAATAATCATCATCATCATCGTCATCTGACCAGTCGAATTCACTGAAACCCAAAGCCATGTTGATTTTCTTTCCTTTTCTCATAGAGGTGGTTTTAGAAGAATTCTTTTTGGCTTGCATGTTTATCTGCATTCCAGAATGCAGGACAGATCCTGCTTTGTTCAGAGAGAAGATATCCCCAAAGCCCGTCATCATCAAGGCCTTCAGACTTTGGTTCATGCCAGCTACCTCCCCGTTACTTGTTGCTGTGATCTGACATGACATCTCTGCACTGTTTGACTCCTCTGTTTTAGATTCAAAGTAAGACTCCTCAGACATTCTTGCAGCAAGAGGTAAGAAAAACTATTTAAAGGAGGAAAGGACAGAGCAAAAGTGAAAGTTAGAACCAATTTAAAAATCGAGGAAAAAGACACCACCAGATTAGTTGGCAATCAACAGAAAGCACACGATTAGTGAATCTAAACATGGAGATCAAGTCAGAATTCATTAAACCAGATAGCTTCATTCTGGGGTCTTTGTTCTTAAACTAAAGTGCAAAATCACTGAGTCGCACGGCAAGAACCACAGGTAGCAGAGCTTTCATGACAAAAGAAGGTTTAAACTCTTCAATCCTTCATTTTGTATAGCATAAACCAGAATGTGACATTTCCCAGCCAGGTAGACTGGCTCACAAGGCAATGTGGGTACAACAGAAGTCAGAGTGAGTTGCTTAACTGAACCTTTCAGGATTGAAGAATAAGTCACGTTAAGATCAGAGAAACCAAAGCTCCCAAAGTTTGGTGCAGAAGTAGCAGCCCTCTAAATATCAGAAGTAACAGCAGCAGTATTATCTGTGCAAAGACTGGTTCTGAGCATATGCTCAAAAGGAGAGGAAGGGGTCACCCTGCAACAGCCGCAATCAGAAACGAGCCTCTCACCAATGCGAAGGACACACAGGAACTGGCCTCCAGCCTGCACCAGCACCTTGCTTCTGGAGCAGGCAGGGGAAGAGGGGCTGTTTGGTCAGCTTGTCAGCTTCTTCAGCTTGGTTGCATTTTCATTTTATTTTAGTGATACCAATAGATATCTGCCATTTGGATCATGTTAAATCTCTACTGATTTAATCTTTACAGATAACAGCATTTTCCTGACCCAATCTGTTTGTAATAACAAATGAAATGTGCCCTCTCCAGCTAAATAATGATTAATGCCTCTTCAGAGTGGCTGGGCTAGTAATCTCTGTGACATGCTTGCCTGTTGTCCACAGGGAGTAAAAACTCATGAGTTTCATCCTAAACTACCTACTAAAGCTACAGCAAAGGAGCTGTGTGTGAACACCTGAACTGGCCTTTCTTTCTGAAGATGTCTGCAAAATTACCTCTCCAAAATTTGTTCCACGTATTTTTTAACCTAATCAGAAAACTGACCAAAGAGCCAATGGCAGTTTGTCACAATGGTCAACTGGGGTCATTATGGTGATGTCCTGGTAATACAGAAGACTTCATGGCCAGGCTACTCCAAGAGTGCTCATTTCTTGGCAAAACCACTTACAGTGACAAATTGCCAGTCATTATAAAGGACAAAATATGTCTTTTGTTCCTCTCGGGTTTTCCCTTCTTACATAGGCTTTCTATTTGTGTTGTGGTTAACAAAAGTGAGTGATCATGGTTTAAAAAATGAAAATAAAATTATGAAGTCGGGGAGAGGGGGTACATCCTACGGCTAAGCTTCTGTACAGGAAAACAACTGCACCATCACCAGAGCACTACTTGGATCAAGGACACCAAAAGCTCCTACTGATAAAGAGAAGGAATATTTTAAAATAAAGATCTAGCCACAGAAACGAGATGCCCAGCACAAACAATTCAGTGCCAGGTAGTTCCTCCATGACTTCAGAGTTTTAGTCACTTTAGATCCATGGAAGAGCATCCCCTGATGCTAAACAAAACTGCTGAACAGCCTTCTGCTAAAACACATTTCTGGGTCAGTGTCTGTGCAATGCCTGGCAATGGGTAAACTGTGAATGAGCCATAACTGTGGCTCATTTTGTGAGTTACAATTGCCTTACTTCCTCCATATTTTGCCATCTCGTTATCCGGAGAACTTAGGAGCTTTTTGTGCTAGGACCTGCCTGATGCTGCAGTGATACTGCAGTTCATGATAACTATCATGAAGAGACTTTTATAGATGGCTGGGTCCCCCAATCTCTGTACAAGCCACTGTTCTTAAATGACCACCTGTAGATGCAGATCACCACAAATAAATATCTGGATTTCATGCCTTTGCTCATTGTCTTCCTCTAAATATCAGCTTCTGAAAGTCAGGTCCTCTTTCAAAAGAAGTCCCCCATTTCACTGCAGCTGTGGATATATTTTATTCCTCCAAAAGGCTCTAGATTCCCTTGTGCAAGATGCTCTTGGAGATCTGCACAAAGGGAATCTGCAGAGATCAGACTCAAAGGTGTCTGTTTTATAAGACACAGCAGAAACACATTTAAAACAGGAGCAGGGAGAAACACTACTTTCACAGAAGTGTTAGTCTCATACTTCTCTCATGCTAACATGTGTAAAAAGCTATACTTTATTCTATGGAGTAGGAGGAGCCTGCCACTTATAGCTACCTACCATACAGAATGGCAGGATGAAGCTTCTACCAACCCTAGAACACTGGAGAATCAAGTGCCAGAGACAGCTTCCCTGTTCTCCTTTCACTTGGTTCAAGTTTCCCCTCCTGCACACCACTTTAATAGTATTTACTAGCCTCTGGTCTTTGCTTACTGCAGGGCAAAATAAAGAAGTGACTGCAGAGCATAGAGCAGAGATGACAGTACCAGCTAAGATATAGCAAGGTCTAGTGTTGGTTAAGAACCTGGTATAAGCCTGGTGGGCACCCTAAGCTGTGTTATTGGCTCTGCTTGCCATATCTTTACTACTGTTTTTACAGCAAACGTAGCTTAAAATCAAGCAGTGCACCTCCCTGTTGCAATCCTCCAGTCTGATACTGCTGAGCAGACACACTCTGAACCAAGGGAGGGGGGGAGACACTTCACACCAAGGGTTACAGCTTGCAAACACAATGCGCAGGGCTATTTTGCAAACAGTTTACAGCTATGAACTTAAAATATAGTTGTGTTTGTAACCAGTGCCTTGGAAAACTTCATTTCCTATGGACAAAAAACCCAAAACAACCCTGCTTGAACAAGCCGTTTTTTGCTAGTATGTCAATTCTTTTCAAGCAAAATGGCTTTTTAAAAGCTGTTCCATGTAATAGTTCGATAAAGATCCATGGAATAAAACAAACCTATATTTCTCTATTAGAAGAAATTGCATTTAAATGCAATAGGAGAGTTGGGTTAATGTTATGCAGAAAGATAGTTCATGCTTAGCACAATAGGCCGCAGCACAATGCTTTATTCTTCCAGCAATGCCAGCTCTAAGTGAAAAGTAGAAGTCATAAGCAAGTACAGCATAAAAAACCCTAGGGCTTTGCCCATGGGAAGATTTGCTCATTAAGGCTGTGTCTCATGCTGTGCTCGGGATAGATGATGGCCCACAGCTCAGTTACTGGAAGTTTGCAAGCGCTAAAGCAGGCGTTTAGATATGTACTGAGAACATACAGTATCTGCACATAGTAAAACATTAATTCTTCATGATTTCATTACTGCATGTTCACAGCTGGAACACGAATGCAACTTCATTCAAACAACAGCAATAAGCTATGCCTTAAAAACAAGTTGCATATAAATGGGCCTGGCTGGAATCAAGGCTGTAAATAGGATAAAATTGTGAATAGGAAAAATCATATGCTGCTGCAATCTCAATTTGGCATTTGTTTTTGCTAGTGCTTTAAAACAAGTAATGCAGTATTCCTCTTAACAACAACTCTGTTGTAATATGTCTAGCCATGCACCAACCCTGTGGTCCTCCCTCTGCCAATCAGTATTCAAGAGCATCACATTCCATTAAGAAATTCAAGATAATCCAAGAAAGGTTTTTGTTCAATTTACTAATAGAAATGTGGCAATCCTAACAGCTAGCAACTGGCCAGTACAAGTATGTTAACTGTAATTATGAACAAAGCCCTAAATTAACACTTTAAATTTTGACCCCCTTTATCCCAGAATGAAAACTTACTTCTTCTCAAAGAAGTAAAAAAAATTTACATAGGTCTCTCAAACCTTCTTCTCGAGAAAAAAATTATTCTTACATTTAAGACCAAATCCTGCATCCATTAAAGTCAACAACTTTCTAGTTGAAAAATGAATTTACTGAGTGCAATCAATTTTTAAAGCTGAGAATTGTAATTAAATCAATGGGAAACTACTTAAGCGCCCATGGCACAATATGAAATATCAGCAATATCTGATACGTGATGAACTAGCCAAATTTTTTAAAAATAGTACAGTTATTTGCAGTGATGTAACAAAATAGACTGTAGCTGGCCCACAGAACAACTAAAGATAACAGGGGCACTATTTCCTTGGTGTGTCTTTAGACACACACAGACACACGTAGACACAGACAAAGCTCCAGATACTTTCTGACGTAAGATGAAAGGTTGAATTATTGTCTACTTACAGGAGTATTGGACTGTTCGGTTAACTTCTGCTCCCACATCCTCAAACGTCGCTCCCGTTCCTTTAGTTCTTGCTCCTTAAAGCTCAGATCACGCTCCAGTTTCTTTAGTCTCTCTAAGGTTGCCTCAATTTCACATCTGCACGGAGACAATTTGTTACGTCTTGTCTTTTCCTGGCAGATATAAATTGTTCATAATTCCTACTTGAACGCTAATTAAATGTGAAAGGCTGAAAAGTACAATACTAACTCAAGCAGTTCATTTAATTACCAAATGCAAAGCCTTTCAGAGCTTTAAGAACAACTGGCAATGTTTATACTTGAGAATAACCCTAATACCTACAGTTGAAGAAAAATATCATTTAAGAGACTAAAATGCCACAGAACAACAACATTTCAAAAACTAGAATGTCATCTTTTCCCTCAACATCATGAAACATGACCTTAACCACAAAGAAACTCTATTAAAAACTGGTAATGGGTCAATCATTAGGAACACAATATGGGCAGTCTAAGAAGCCCGTCTGCCTGAGTCTGTAACTTGGCTAAAAATAGTATTTGAACTTACACTCAAAATATACAGAAGCATCACTGGGGTGTTTTTCCCACTCACATTCCCATTTCTCTAGGTGAAGAAACAAGAGCAAGAATATACACCATGATATGATCCAACCCTACAAATAGTTACAAATACAAGCTTCTTGAGTTAGGAACAGTTAATAAAAGGATTTGGTTTACTTTTGTCTGCTTCCCACCATACACACAAAGGTGTGAAAAATAAGGCAGGCAGGAAATGAAGGCAGTACTCTAAGAAGCTTCAGAGACTGTCTTTATTGGGTTATGTTGTATGTAGTTTGTGTTGACAAGCTTTCTGAGGGACAGGATCTTTTAAACGCATGAACTGAACCGATCTTGGAAAACAGTTTAACAAGTTTTGCGCTAAAAATGCAGGGGTGTATACCAGAAGTACAGAAAAAGGAATTCTGTCACAACAAACTATTTCTGTGACTGTTTGAGAGACCGTGCACTGCCGGCTATCTGTGTCCTGAATATTCAACTGTTTTCTGTTCACATTGTGGGAATAGTCAATCACAGCGTTTTGTTTTCCACCTAGAGCGAGCAAGCTCCTAAGAGGCAAAGATCCTGAAGAAAGCTCTGAAGATAGCTATTGGGACTCTGCAATACCAAATCTTCTGCTCAAACTTTCACAACATTTTCCCTTTATAAACACACTGCAAACAAAATCTGCTCCTTCTGATGTTTTAAAAAAGAAAATAAAAGGGCTTTAGGTGGTTGAGGGGAGAATGATTTCTTCTTGCAAAACTCCTGTCCTCGCTCCCAGCATGGAATGATTAAGCTCTTCTCCAGTATCAATTTAAAGGAGTTCAGGCTCTCAATGTGGGGAATGCATACCCAAATAGCTTACTTAAGTAAACAAAACAATTTAAATATTCCAAATCTTATAGATTTCTTATTTTAATGAGACACCTCTGTCAGAGAGTAATGCTTACAAAGTACAGCAAAAGGATTCAGAGCTCGAATAACTAGCAAACTCTACTGCAAACTCTTACCACCCCACTTAATTCTACTGCAAAAATCAGCCACCTGGGGCAAGGGCATTTATCACACTTAAATCCTGCTGAGTGAGCTGTTCGATGTGGTGGTCAGAACAAATGCCCCTCAGAATTATTATGCTTCAGATTTCAAGCAAAATTCTCTCTCATATTTAGGCATGCAAAGGTCAAGGCTGATCTCTGTGCTGGGTGGAAAGTGGTCATGCATCCTAATAAGGAGACAATAAAGGAAGAAACTCTCCAGAAGGTCAGAAAGTGACTCCTCTCCAACCATTCATTTTGCTACCACGAACCCTTTCTGACAGGTGCAACATATACTACACAGTCTACTGTGGGAACTACAAAGCAATCTGAGGATAGGTGCAAGCGCTGCTTTTTTTAGCTTGTCTCTCACCATCACTGCTACCTTATATGCAACTCTATAATTTTTAAAATATGTAAATTAAGTTCTCTTTTAAATAACATTCTGCACTAGGAAAGTCCTGGTAACAATAGCTTTCTGTATGTCAAAAGTCAGTTTTGTGCTGTAATTACCTCTCTTCATTAGACAGAAACTTCTCTTACAATAAAAGGTCAGTCTGTGAAAACAGTTGCATTCTGAAAAATAATTCCACTGTATAATAAAACTGTGTAATTAAAGAGAAAGCTACTGTACATTGCCCAGTTAATGAGTCTTACTTCATAAATGAGGCAGCTTGAAATATTATACATGGTAGGGCATGTGGATTTGTTTGCTTCTGTAGTTCTGCAGTCTGAGCTTACTGGCTTTTCTAGAATAATCTCATTCTGTGACATTGAAGAACGTATACTGTATTATTAGAAACTATAATGATAAACAGCCACAGCTAAACAAATGCCAGTCATTGTTTTTAATATGTCTAATAATCAGAATTGCTCCTGATACACTAATAAAAGTATCACTAATAGATATTTTAATCATTAGAACAGCCACTCGTGGGGAAGAGGAAGGAAGGAGAAATGCAGTTAGTGTATATGACTAAATGCAGACAAATGTGATCTCTCATTGAATTGGAACATCATTACTCCAATAGTAATTTTTTTCCTACTGTAATAAAAGTGACTTGAGAAAGAGCTCCAAAAAAATCACAGAATATGAATTCAAACATAAGGCAGACCCATGCAACTCAGTTGTTAGACAGTGCCCTAACTCGATTAAATAATAAGAATGTGAAGGGTAGAACAGTTAGGAAGACACTGAATTATTTTAAGGAAATGACAGAACAGGCAAGTTAAAATGTATTATTTATATAAACATGAAGACCTGTAAATGTTGCAAATAAGATCACACTGAAGACAGGTCAAAGTGTCATTTATCTTATCACCTCTGTCCATCTTGTATGGACTCAGTCCACTCTCAGTTTTCATGCCAGCCAGAGACATTGAAGACTCTGGTTACTCTCTATTACGCATGCATTTTTTGCATGTCTCTATACAAAAAGAACCTCACCTTGCCTCTTTTTAAGAGTGGGGAAAAAATGTAACCCCAGCTCATCTGAGCTTTGATTTGCTTTGATAAGTGCAGTATCCCTGTGAAAGTGCAGGATCTAGATCACTAATTTGGAGGTCCCTCAAAGGAACAAGTGTAACCTTTGCTTTTTCCAAGCCCACCCTTCTCCAGGGTGATAGCCAGGCTTCATTAAAATTCCCTATTTCTTGGTAATGCATCTCATTCTTTCCCTAACCAGTTTAACAATCTCTTTGCAAATCACTATGGGATAAAAAATATGTAAAAAAATAAAGCAATGAGTAAAACCATTTTCAATGCAGAAGTTAAACCACATTAAACTTCTGTGCAGCTGTTCTCAGAAATGGTCTTAGTCTGTTTTAGTTAATCTCTTGGGATTACTTTATGCATACATGTCTTTCACCTACTTTAACTTGCATGGTTTCTTGCATACTTTCTGTTAATTTGGCTTACCCTTCCTGAGTGCTCCATACAGACATGGCTTTTGCATCAGGGATGGCAGTCAATACCACAATTTGGGTAAGAGAACACACCTCTCACTCAGCTTCTGAGCAAGCCCCCACATGACTGTGCTCTTTCTGCACTTCATGTTTTCATTTAGACTTAATTCAGAAATCGTATTTGCTTTCAGGCAAATCATGCCCCATCACGAATTTCTATTTTCTCTCTCATATTTCCTTATCTGCATGTTATTTCTTCTTCCAAAAACAAAGTTAAATTTACCTTTAACACAAGTCTGCACAGTAACAAGTTTTTCAGTGACTTGATAGTGCCAAAGAACTTTTTGTTTCTACATGGCTTTTCATTAACACTTTATTAGCCATTCCTCATCTGAGCAATGCAGATACATCATGCAATGTAGGTACACCAAAATGAAATTTGCCAGAAATACCAAAGTCACTAAGAAATGAATCAATTTAGTAAAACAGAAGTTTAATGTTACCAAATGTCAATTAGCACAGCTTTATTCTGCTATATTGGCAAAATTTAAGAAGGCATTTTATTTTCCTAAAAGCAGTTTGAGTACCCCCAAGTAACAAATGATAGGACAAGAGGAAATGGCCTCAAGCTGCACCAAAGAAGGTTTAGATTGGTTATTAGGAAAAATTTCTTCAACGAAAGGTGATCAGGTATTGGAACAGGCTGCATAGGACAGTGGTGGAATCGCCATCCCTGGAAGTGTTCAAAAACTGTGTAGATGAGGCGCTTAGTGATATGATTTAGTGGTGGACTTGGCAGTCCTGGGATAATGTTTGGACTTGATGATCTTAAAGGTCTTTTCCAACCTGAACAATTCTATGACTTGCTCATCTTTTAAATAAATATTTTTACTATATACGGATGAATAAGAAACCCCTCACTGGGGGATATTTTTCTTCCAATCCTCCTTGTATTCTGTCTGCTGCCAAAATCACAATACGACGTCCAGAGTTTGCATCAATAACAGTGGCCCATAAATCTGGTTTTATACTTTAAATACCCGACATTTGTCCCAAGCCTTAGAGTACGGGGTTGGGGGGCAAGAAGACACACTGATAACACTGTAAGCGCAACACCCCGGATAAAAACCGGCAAGAGGGGGCACTGAACACGGTGGAACCTGGCAAGGCCGTCCGCAGGGCACCGGCGCCGAGAGGTGAGCAGCTACGGCCCCGGCCGCGG
>NW_009911119.1:0-19091 GCF_000696875.1 Nestor notabilis
GGCGAGTTCTTAACGAGTTCTACGAATCACTATGAAAGTTTTACTTTCAAAGTTTCTTTCCATCGGGAGTTCTTTTCTCCTTGTCCTAAATTGTTCTTTCGCCTGTTAATTGTTTTCTTTCTAAAATAGCACTCTAAACCAAAGGGATAAGACATCTTCAGTAATTAGACCATTAGCTTAAAAAAAAAAAAAAAGGGAAAAAGAACCCAACCCAAAACCTGTTCTTCCTCAGCAACATTTCCTTCAATATAAAAGGACCTAAGTGACAGAATTAAGACATGAAACTCTTCTCCTAACACTTTTATATAGGTATATTGCAATCCCCTTCTTACAGTTACTGCATGTTAATTTATAATATAACATTTTATAGTAATAATAATTATAATCTGAAAGTTCTATTTTTACTGAAAGATATTTTTGCCACTTTTGTAAGTTGTCAGTTCTTCACAGAAAAAGAGAACTCCAGTGATAGAAATAAAAGGTCTAAGAGTGTGACCTGTTAGAAGAACATTGCCCATTTTACCACAGCTCTTTCCAAATGCAGGAAAGCTTGGAAAATACGGGAGACAACAGACGCAGAGCTCACATACTGGCAGAAGTTCTTGAAAAGCAACAGAGCAGGAACCTTGAAATCAATTTTACTTTGAGAGTAACAACAGCAGCGTAAGATTAAGTACTTTATATTCACTCCAACTTTCCAGTTTTCTTTTTTCTGCCTGAAATTGAATTGTTTCAGTAGAAATTTTTTTTCAATTGTAGAAAAAGATAACTTATGAACTTGAGATGCAATGAGATGCAAACAGAGCAAGATGTGAAAAAAATTGTTTAGCAGTTCAGCTATAGAAGTGCGAGGGAAAGCAATTACAGAGATCTAAATTGTAGTTCATGGGAAGAGCTCAGTTTGTTTTGCCCACACTCCGCAATAGGCACACACAGGTTTAGCAGGACTGAAAAGTGCACCATGGCACAACAGCATGAGTTACTAACTCTGGCCTCTCAATTTGAGCGTACCACCAATGGTAGGCTCAGAGGAAGCCTCTCTGCTTTGTAATGCAAGAGAGGGGAAGCTCACAACACAACCAGCTGCAAAACTTAGGAGCCTGACAGTAACTTCTTTGGCCAGCATAACCATTTATCACTGTCTGACTATACCCCCAACGAGGCATGCTGTAGAGCAAAGGCTGCATCTTGTTTCAGCAACTCAGCACTTCTCCGTGAAGGTCAGGCAGCCTCTGTGGGAGCTGGCCTGCCTATGATGGCAAACGTTTCTTAGTCCCTGCTGCTCTATCTGGTGTGTGTTTTATCCTGTGAAATAGGGAATACTATATCCATTTCACATAAGTGCATTACCCTTTCTAGTAGCACAGAGTACACAGGTCTTGAAACACTATATACAAATTTATCTAAGCCTACAGAAATACATTGGAGAAGCTACATTACTGTTTTAATAAAACTTACTCTAAAGTATGAATGCATAGGTCAGATTTAACAATTGGTTACTTCTGCCTTTCTAAGAGCATTTTACTTATACTGACTTAAAATAATTAATAATCTTGTTTTAATCTAAAACACTATCTTCAAGTAGAATTACAAAAAGTTTTTAAGCCAAGTCTTCTTAAAGATGAACAATTGGACTTAACTACTCAGCCTAACAGAAACTGTCATTTAGCTGTATGAAAGAGAGAAGTATCTACAGGAAAGCTTTAATTGCTGACAGAAAGAATGGCTGAATCCTTCTGCCAAACACACACTGCTGTGTCATCCTCATCACCTTTGCCATACTCCACTTTCTGGAAGAAAGCTATGAGGCTTTACACTAACGGAAGTGGAGGGAGAGAAAAAAAACCCACCCCACCACCAAAACACCACATGGTAGCTAAACAACTTTCTCAGTCCTTGGCCTCCCATTCTTTCAGTGTACATCTAGGTGGTAGAACCCTAGAAACCCCACCACAGGCCATTTGCAAATCAGATAATGATCATGACTGATAATGAGACTTTCATCATTAAGAAATATTTCCTAATATCCATCCTAAACTTCCCCTTTGAGCCTGCAGACTTAGTCACTGCTCTCCAAGCTTGTTCTGCTTTGATCTGTTTTTCCTAGCACAATTTTTTTTTCCCCCTTGGGTTTTGGAGGATTTATTTGCAGAAAGTGATGGAGGTGTTGACATGTCTGTGTGTAATACAATATGACAGTTTTCAAGGCGGGTTTTTGATGTTTGTATTGATTAGTCAATCTGCCACAAATTTCATCAAGTCACTTAGATGGTTTTTATATGTGCACTGCCTGCAGGACTTTCTGAAAGTTAAGACACCCATCTTAATTTTTAAGATAAAGCAGCGTAAAAGGACACACTCTAAAGATTAAAACATTCCCTGTTTCCAGTGAAGTGGGTCATTTGTTGAATCCAGCCAGTAAATTAGGGCATGTTTTCTGCACATATGCTATCCTTCAGTCATCAGGAGCTGCAGGGATGGTAACAGCATAAAAAGAAAATACTTAGCGGAAGCAGGAGGAAAAGCTGATAGTTTGAGTGTCTTAATCGTATTTTGCTTTAATCTTGTTTGTTTTCAATATTAGTTGGAGAAATTTCCTTTGTCATCATGTTGGAATAGTAAGATTCAAAGAACATCCCCAGAATGTTCTTTGAAAACATATAAAGACACATTATAGACAGCAGTATTTGCCTGATACGGAGCCAATTAAGGTACAGACAAATAACATACAGTTTATTTCCAAAAATCGTAACTCATTCTCTGAATATTGTTGCTTAGGAGGTATAAAATAGGTATAATCATTTTACATGAACTCATACATACAATTGTCCAAGGATATATTATTTTTTGTTGAGCAAATAACACCTGTGAAAGACTTCAAAATTTAGCAGTTTTACCCAAATTATCTGTTTAATATATAATGTTGTAAGTATTAAATAAGATAACGCAGAAAATTCTGGCCATTATGTTCACACTTATCAATCAGGGACGTTAATGTAGTATGCACAGAAATGCCTGGTGGTTAAACGGTAGTAAGGCAAGAATCCTAGTGTCAAATCACTTTATGTAAGCACTCTTTCTTTCGTTTGACTTAGTACCATTCAGTTTGCTGAAGTTGCATAACCCTGCTTATATGCAGAATACACAGAGGTAAAATGATCAGCAATCTGTCCTCAGAAGATAACATGACTTCTACAGCAAGAATGGCACAGCTTTTGCCTTTTTTTTTTTTTTTATTAAATATTTTCCAAACCATATGAGAATCAGCTCTACAGAAGTCAACACCTTAAACCTTCCATTTATCCTAGAAATCTAGTGCTGTCAAAGCATCTGTGCAGCTACGGTACCTGAGTGAAGGAAAATAAAAATTGAATGCAGGACGCACCAACCCTGGAAACATTCAAGGTCAGGTTGGATGGGGCTCTGAGCAACCTGCTCTAGTTGAAGATGTTCCTGCTTATTGCAGGGAGGGTGGACTAGATGACCTCTATAGTCCCTTCCAACCAAAAACATTCTGTGATTCTATGATTAATCAGAGTAGAACAAACGAAATCTACAATGAGATAGAAAACCAGTACCTTTCTCCATAAATAGTTTCAAAGATCCGACATTTAAGACCTGCAGAGTGTTAAAAATGTCAACTGTCTAAACACGCTAAGAAAAATAAATTAGCAGAAATACAACCAACAATCTTTTCTTTGTTTTTTAAAAGAAGTAATAAAATAACATGGAAACAAAAGCACCCAAAACTTACTCATCATTTTGAAGACCAACATATCTTGGACTTGGAACCAGCATGACTCTAACATTTTCCAATTTTCCTTTCACAATATGCATAAACTGATCAAGGTGGCTTGAAGGTGGTTTTGTGGTATACGTTAAAAAAGCATCATCGAAATTAATACAAAGTGTTTGTGGCTGATAATGATTCCCAAATGCCAAGCGACCCTAAATCCAAAAGAAAACCCAAATACTCGTTAAACACTGCTCTTTTAAATATATGTATTTTTTTTATCTATAATAATGCAATTTAACGAGCAATATGCAAATAAAGACCATGGACGAAAGTCCTGGCCCTAATATGTGCATAACTAAAATTACTACCTTGTACATTAAACTCTTAATATTCTATCTCCTATCATCTCAATAACTATTTTCTTGGGTGTTTGTTTTTTTTTTTGTTTGGAGGGGGGACATCAACTTTTAAGGAAAGTGGTCAAACATCCCTATTAAAACCAAAGCACAAATACCTCCCAAAAACCCACCAACACTTTACACATTGTGCAACACCCATTACCTAGCTTAATTACTGGGTGATATTCTTGAAATCATTACAAGTCTAAGACACAAACATTTCCCAAAACAGAGAACATGACCATGTTTCTATCAGGATTTATGACTGTGTCAGAGGAGTGTTGGTGGTGTCATTTAAAAACTTACTAAAAGAAGAACAAAAATTCATGAGGAATGTAAGAAAAATGAATGGCAAGTCTGATTTTTAAGCATATACCACTAAATATTTTCATTATCAGGGTCTTTTCACTTACCGTGCTCACATTGACTTTAATGACTGGAATGAGTGATCTCCATGAAGAAGAAGGGTCTTGAGATTCTGTTTTTACTTTAACACTACAGGAAAAAACAGGTGTTATTATTTTGCCTTTTCTGCAGAAGAATTTACCAACCTTTTATTCTGTGGGGTTTCAGTGCACAGATCTCAGGAAATGTTCCTTAGTACAGAGGTGCCTCCTCTAAGGGACCTGCTGGCAGACTACTGCAGACTCCTGCAGAGCCTGGAAGAACAGCAGGAAGCATACACAGCTACGCCTTGGGTGCTGCTATACTGGGCTGGCACAGGCAGAAAACAAGCATGCCACGTTTAACACAGAACAATAGTTAAATAAATCTTCCTCAGGGAACTTGGTCTGTTCTAAATATTGCTATTTAGGTGTGGGATTTTTCACTTCCCAAGACACGTCCTCTCCAACAGCAGAAGTCCTTCCTGCACCTTGATAGTAAGGGCAAAAAGATAAAAACATGGAGAGACTGGCTCAGCATCCCTCAGCTGCCCACTGTGGAATTTAGTGACAAGTACTGGCTTGGCCAGCAGCACTGGAAGGACTCAAGTCTCACCAGATCTGTTCTGCTCCTGCTAGTAAATCAGTCTGGTGTGATTCTGCCCAGAGAGAGCCTTGTCATTGAACATCTGACTCCACTACACATAAGGTGGGTAGAAGAACTCCTTACAGGCTCGCACCATGTTTTCTGGGGTACCCCAAAAAGAGGACTAAATAAGAAAAGGCTTGTACAGCTATGCATAAACACACACACCCAAAAAGAAGACTTGTGAAATCAGCTCAAGTTTCAAGCTAAAAAAACAGAAGTCCTCCCAACACAATATGGACCTTAACATTTTGTCTATTCAATGTCTTGAGCAGCTATTACTTCTACTGAGCGATACTATTCTTATTCTGCAAGCATAATCCTCTTCAACACATGCTCCCTCTCCACATTGTACTTCAAATAGATTTTTCAACCTGTCTCTGATCATTAAACAAGACATACGTGGTTTGTTAGAAGTGGGTTTTAATTATTATGGTAGGAAGTCCAAGGAAAGGAAAAAGATTTAGACTGTCAGGCTTGTCAGAGCAATTTCTCTCAGATGTACTTCAACCATTTGGCCTCCAGAGCATTATGTTAACAAAACATTACCTAATTAGTTCAGCCCTTTACAGAACAAAGCATCAACAAAATAGCAAAATGAATAATAATTTACCTTTCAAGATTAGTATGTGTTCTCTGCCTCCCATTTACTTGTGCTCTTTCATCAGCTTTCTTTGCTGGAATTATTGTGGGATCCAAGCCAAATAGTTCTTGAAGTTGTCCATAAAGCTCAGAACGGTTGTATACATGAAATTCAAAGTCATTCACCATAATATACAGTCGTGTTTCTGCCTTTGGATCTAAATAAATGGTAGAAAAAGAGTTTCTAATTCTATTCCAACATTCCCTTACAAAATTTACAGGTTTTCAAATATGTACATTTTGCAAAAACAATTACAGTGAACAGTTGCTGAAGTACCTATTAAAAAGCAGTAAAACCTCCACAACATAATTACATCATTCCAAACTTGTCAATAAGACAGTTTCATACAAAATATAAAATCTGAAAGGGATGTCACCCTTAGGTCACAATCCAAAAATAAATCCAGACAGGAGCTGCACAAAATGATACATTAGGTTTATTTACAAATAAAAATCTCTCTGATGCACAGCACAGAAGCCTCAGTGCCAACTTCTGCTTTTTAGCACACATATCAGTGCTAGACCAATTCAATCTCAAAGCCCAAACAGCTTTCTTCTTTTCTTTCTCTGTGGTACAGCAGGCCTGAACTGGAAAGAAGATTTCTCTTACACAGAAACAGAAAACATGACTATACGTAACTAACAAGAAGCATATTCATTTCGCACAATCAGTCAACATTTTCACTGATTTAAAATTTTAGCTATAGTATCAGCTTGACTCTCTGATACTTAAAAACTAGTTCAACATCTGCTAATTGCATAGAGAGCTGTTTGTGACATACTTTCACATACTTTTGCCTTAGATAGTATGACCTAATTATGTAGTTAATGTGAAGAAAAAGCTCACGAAATTTCCCCCTCATTACCCAGTTGAAAGAGTGCCTGTTACACATTCACTCGAGAGACCTGAGCTGCTTTAAAACCTGATCTGATCTTTCTAAGTCAAACAGACTTTAGGAAGCTGCAGCACCAACAGTCATTACAGCAGTCCCCAGTCTGTAACTCAGAGGGTACAAACTGAAGGCAACATATCCCACAGACACCAAAAAGTCAAAGTGAACACTGCTGCTGTTGTAGTCAGCGTCAGGAGAAGAAACACATCTGCCCAAGAGCCAAAGTTTAGAGACACCTGCTTTATTAAATGTACCCTCTTTGTTAACAAACTCATCTGTCCCCCACAGTTATGCATCTGTAGAACACTGTGCCAACATCAGCAATTCATCTTTTACCCCTCACACCTAAATTAACAGAAATTTACTATACATTTACTTTTTTTATAAGGATACAGAAGTCCCCAGAAAGCACTGGCATCACAGTTTTCTTGAACAGGAGATAGAGAAAAGTTATTGAGCCAGTTCCAGTTCCTTTCTGTTTTCATAAAAACACTATCATATCTGTTTATTGGTAATATTAACTTGCATCAATAAGATACAGGCAAAAGATGACATGGACAAAGACTGGGATACACAATTGTTCACCTGGGAGATCTCGGTATCATCAAGAGCACAAATAAATGTAAATTTTCAATTCCTGGAGGCAAGTATTAGACTTCATTAACCAAATGAAATCATATATAGTAATTAATTTCTTTAAAGGGGATTTAAAGAGACAACTATCTCTTTTTCCTAGTAACAAAAGTAAGATTTGACGTCCACACACCAATTTGGTTGCCTAAGGCACTTCTGGAAAAATATGAACAAGAAAAAGGCAAAGAAAAAGATATGAGCACATCTGGATGTCATACAGCTAAGTGATTCAAAGAAGTGCATATATAGGTCATGTAAAAGGAACTACCAGACTGATAGCACAATACTAAAGTTTTATCAACAGTTGTTAGAAGCAAGGTGACTAACATAGGCAAGGTTCTGACATTTGCTGCCTACAGAGCTTAATCAAGACGTATTATTTATTTACTACTTATTCAAATGTTTATATTGCACCTACCAAAATATATCAACATAAATATACCCACTAAATAATACCTAACAGAAATACAAAACAAGTCATTTTCGACAATAAGTAGAGGAATCGGTTCTCAAAACAGTATTTCCCCCTTCAAAAAGCACCTCACAAACTAAACTATGGGGTTTTACAGTATCAAAATTGCTAATTTGCTGTGGCACCTAAACCAAGCCATCAGGGTGTGCCCTATTCACAACATCATAATCCTCCAACTTTTGTTCCTAAACCACTTTAATTTCTCAAATATGTACAAAACCTGCTCCCAAGTCCCAGTATAGTTAAACTTAACACTCAAAGCAGGAAGACAACCCACATACTTGACATTTTCAATAAAGTTTGTTCAACATGGGTATGACATGCCTAGTACAAATGTAGCACCTAGTACAAACATAGTACCGTGACAAAAAACAGATTGCACTTGCTAGGTCAAACTAAGGAATTTTTTAAAACCCACAGCAGGAAATGCAGCTTCACTACATGTTATCACAATCATTGTCCAAACTTTTTGTGGTTCAAACCTTCTTTTCTGCAAGGAACTGTGATTAAGTGTTTATGAGAAGCATCCTTAAATTATAGTGCAACTCAAGTCTTACAGCAACATTTACTTCAAATTCTAGTGGGCAGGTAGACTATGCATTAATTTTGATAGGTTAATTTTATTCTCAGAAGACTGGTAACCAAAAAATTCTCATAGCTTTAGAACAAATTTGAAAAGAAAAAAAAAAACCCCACCAAAACAAACAACCCCAAAACAGAATGCAAAGCATTTTCACATTTCCTTTTTCTGACACAAAAGTTCCATAGTAACGCTTCCTAGCATCCATTACTGTAATCTACCTTTTGATCATAAACATGTATCAAGTACCAGAAGTTCGATAAGAAGAGTATACCACAAAGCATTTTGCAAATCACATACACCAGCGTGTAGGAAACTGTTCTCCAAATTTGGCTCGGAGATTGAGCATTTTGTTTTTCCCTAAAGGTTAAAAATCAAAAGCATCTCTGCTAAATAAAATGTAAAGTGAGCAAAGCTAGTTTTCCTAGGAAAATGAGTAATTATTTAAGACAGTTATTTTCTTCACATTACTCTGTTGTCAGACCTATACACTTCTGACCTCCTTGGTTACTTGGATGTCCACTAATTATGCAGTCTTAAATGTCAGCAGAAAAAGTTAAAGCCTTAAACTACTACCAAGCAAAAATACACCTGTAAAAGACAGAAAGAGCTGTCTTTATTGCATTAAGTTCAATTCATTTTTTCATTCTGGGAGCCACTAGAGAAATACATTCCAACTAGCAGATGAAGAAAATTCTATGAAAACCTATTAGACAATAACCTGTGGTTAGAAAAATCTAATTAACTCTAAGACTAGGTTCCACTTTTTGAATTAGTCTTCCTATGGTATAAAGAACTTTAACTGTGTCCTATTACATCACAGGCTTAGTAATGCCTTAAAAAAAAAAGTGAGCAAGTCTTCCTAATTCATACCACTATATTGAACAGTGTCTTATATTTAACCTACACAACATGTACACAGTCCCACCACTGTTGAGCTGGTACTGACAAAGCAACAGCTGTACAAGCTTGCTGACAAGTCTAAGAGGTTTCACACCATCAGAGGCCACCACCAAAGGAAGATGGGGGGGAAAAAGAAGCACCTTCCCAAGTTCAACACAGTTGTCATTTCTGGACCTCCTTGAATTTGCAGTGGAACTGCAATGCTTCGAAAGTGAAGAGAGGCAGGAACTGAGACTTATTCAACCAGATTTTGATCCTATAAATGACTAAGCACACATAACTAGGCTACTTGTGTTTTCCACAGCTACAATTAATCTCTTGTGTTGTGTTAATCATCCTTCTTCAGCCAGAGATTGGAAGAAAAATAAATGCATTTTTCACACTTCCCCACTTCTACGACCACAGATGTCATCAAGACACAATGTTAACAAATACATACAAGAACATCCTCTACCTCTGCTAAAATACCGACACAGGACAAGACAAACTTGAAGACTAAAATCAGTTCCAGATCATATGAAGTCTCTTATTTACCATAGGTATAAATTCAATACAGAATCAATTATGCTTAAATTACAGCTAAGGAAAGCTACTATTAAGGTTAATGGTTTGCCTTAAGAAGGATCCAAGTTCCTCATTGTATCCAGTACTTATTTCATTATGTTACTCTTATCTACTAACACAGATTAACTAGTTAAAAGAACCTGCACCTTCTGATGATTCAATGTACTTCAGGTACACATTAACAAATCAATTACATGCATGCGACTGTCCAAAGGAAGTATTTTTCCATCAGCTACCTGAAAACTTAAACTTTGAAACCTTTTGAAGAAACCTACCGTGCTGTTTCTGCTTAGGGTTGTACATCTTCCACCAACGAAATATGATAAACCCATCTTGAATTCTAACAACAAATAAGATAAAAGCAAAGTTAAGACAGTGATCATCCAAAATCCTACGTGCAGCTGCACAACATGCTGCCTTACACAGTGCAGACATCTGCAGTTGCAGTAGTACACAAGCAATATCAAAGCATGAAGCGTTACAGTATATAGTATTATACAGTTACTGCATTAGCTGAAACTTATATAAAACCCCATACCATTAATCTTCTCAAGGCTTTCCTAATTTAGCAGTAAGAATCAAAATTACAAACTGTTCTCTAGTGTGTGGTTCATTAAACAAATTAATCTGAATTCCAGTAAATAAATGCAAAGTACTGGGCCAAAATGAATCTTCCAGACTTAAGAGCAGAAGCATGCTGGAGTGAAAGACATTAATGATAGAACAGTTCTTCAAACTTTACAGTGTTTTCTTTTACAAATACTAAGGACAACTAGAATCTTATCCAGTACTCACCTCCAACTGATAACTCTCAAACAGCAAATGAGCTAACAAGTGTCTAAGAATGTCTAAAAACTGCCATTAAAAAAGTCGGTTTATTTTTAACATTTATAAATATATTTATTGCTCATTTGTAAGACAGTATTTCAACATGCATTATTTAGACATACACATTTACTGTATCACTTTTTAGAAGAGTGACTGACTCCCTTGGAAATCTGTACCTGATAGACATGTCTTCTGTGATGAAATAGATTTCACGAACCATGACTTTTCCAGACAGCACAGAAAACGAAAAGGAACCTAACATGAAAAGAAGTGTTTATCAGACATTAGCTTGAAGTTGTTAATGTTTTATTTTCTGAACAGGAAGAATATAGTATTCAATTATCTGAAATGGGTTTACTAGGTATCTTGAGTTTTCCCTCTGAAACCACAAGATTTTCAGAGGAGAAGGAAAGTCAGACATTTAGAACATAAAAGACAAAAAGTACAGAGCACTAAAAGGTGCTGGTTTGGCACCACCCAAGAACACAACGAACCCCCTGAAACACACTAGTCACACAGGAACCTTCAGGTGCCTTGGGAACTTGTGAAAACAGCTAAGAAAGCTATTGTGGACATGTATACTATCAACTTATTGTATGCAAGACTATAATTAGAGAAGTAAAGATTCCTGACAATATAATTTTTCATATTTTAAATGGCTATAAAATTTTCAATCCAATTATTATGATAAATTGTGTTTACCGCAGAAAGGGTTAATAAGCATGAAAAGACCAGCAGGTAATGCAATAGCCTGTATTTTTCCTATGGCTTTTCACCTCACCCACAGAAAATGAAGCAAACCATGATTAAAAAAGAAAAAAACAAAACAATACAAAAAACCACTGATCAATTGAAGCCAAACTGTAAATCATGGAATTTAATTAATGTTATGTTCTTCTTCCTGATTAAAATTATAAAGAATACCATATATTTGGCCAGCTATGTCCAGCTGTCTTTACTTAATAGCAATTTCACTGAGAAATTTAATAAAAGCCTATAGATCAACTGTAGCAGCCAATAACTATTTCAGTTATACTGCTGTTCAAAAAGTTGGATTTTAAGATTATTTGGACTACAGTTCTCAAATTCTTAAGACATAAGCAAATTATTGCAGGAGTCTCTTTGGCAGGCAAGTGTAAGTGAGATTTTTTGGGTTTAAGTTTTCACTACAATTATGATCAACAGTTGCAGAAAAAGTCTTTGTTATTTGGGCAATCAGACAAAGGAAGACATGGAAAAATAAGTGAAAGAAAATTAAAAGTATGATCCAAGTGAGGTTGTAGGATACAGCCCTCTGGGACCCAGCACCAGATATTTCTGTAATGTGGGTGAGTGCCCAAGTGATTTGTACTGACCTGTTTTATTCAAAAATGTTTTAAAATATTAAAAAAAAAAAAAAGTTAATGGTTTTGATGCAAATCCTCTAGCCAGTATAAATTCTACACAGTCACAGCATGGATTTAACATGGATCAGTTGTTCTGCGAGCTTATTTAGAAAGCAAGGACACTGTCATAACATGGAGTCAAGGCTTGAGACTCTACTGTTCCCCTCTCAGTCTACTCCAGTGGTTGCCACTCACTTCAGATGTCATACAACCAGGAAGTTGCACCTCTTAACACCAAACTATGAGCCAAATTCAGAAGTGGATCAGGCAGGTTGCATGGAGGATTGAGGTCAATCTTCTCCTTTTAGGACCTGATCATTATGATTATAGGGCTTTTAAAAAGGTGTAGTGGAAAATGTACAGATGCTAAGTACAAGACGTACACAGACTAAACAAAAAAAAAGTAAACTTGACTTAAGATTAAAAAACCTGTCAAGTGAACTTTAATATAAAATAATGAGAGACTTCAATGAAAAAGGGGGTGGTTTTCTACCTACACCAAGAACCCTCCAATAGAACACAATATTGAACTTTTTTCTTCTTAATTAGATGGTGACCATTTTCAAACTACTATAACAAAGGAATACTTTGATTTTGAGTTTTTAGCAAATGGAAGTATAATCAAAAGCAGCAGATGAACAGCGGCATTACAGCAATCATAACTTACCAATATGGATGTAGCCATGTTTATATAATCTGTTAAGAACCAATGTTAAAATGAGTCCAATGTTCCGGGAATTATAGTAAGTTAGGTAGATAATCCATCCACAAGACAATATTGTTGCTGTTGAAAGATTAAAATTAATTAAAATTGGGTTTTTAAGTATGCTGACCTAGATAAAAGCCTTACCTATTAAGACTAGAAAGCACAACAGTGTTCTTCCTAATCTCCAAAAAATTTGAAACTGATGGGATGTTTTAACAGGTGTTTTCAGATAGATGGTGTGAGAAGCGTGTGAAAAGATGGAGGGAGAAAAAGAATGAAAAATGGAAAATTGAGAAAAAAATACAGATTTTTCACAGCTCTTCCATTCCCCAATATATAAACAAAACCCCCCTGTCCTCTGGAGGACCTGCAAAAGGCACCACATATTTCATTACATCCCTTATCATCCAAGTAGTTAAATTTCATAGATGGAATCATAACATGCATTATCCCACATGGTCATTTATTTCAAAACACCCCAAAAGCAATACTACATTCCTTTTCCACACCACAAACTGTAACTTTAAATTTCTAGTCTTTCATATCTTAGCACAGGGAACAACATTAGCACATCTGAAACCGTTTCCTAAGCTGCTGTATCCTGAGAAAAATGTACCAGTACTGGGGTTAGCAAAAATCTGTCTGCAGTTCAAGCATCGAATTTGGTAGGAAAAAAGGAAATCACAATCCAATGAGAAACATGATTAAGGAAAAAAAAAAAAGAAAAAAAAAAAGGTCTGCTAATCCCAAGGTAATTTTTACTTTAGTTGATTAAGTGCTAGTGACCTATTTCTAACTACATGGGTTCTCAAAGCTTCCAGAAGGACAAACCCAAAAGGAACAACTGCCAGGGAACACACTAGCTCTAACTCACTTCACTGATAATTACTATTTTGTTTCATCCAAAGCAGAACAAAGAAGAAAGCAATTTTAAATTTTTTTAATTTGAGGTATCTCTACTCATTATACTAACTGAACTTTGTAACAGAAGTTTGTCATTTATGTATACACTTTGTACTGAAAAACACAGATTTATTGTGCCTTTTATGGGAAATCTGAAGTACAGAAAGATATGTGGGTATGATGCCTTCACCTGCAAAGAGTTCAGACTACTCAAAAACGCACAAAAAATCCAAAACCAACCTGCCCTTTTACTGGCCTTTTTGGGTTTTTTTCTCCAGTGGGATGCACCACTGCTTTGTAACAACTCCTGTGCTTTGCAAAAGATGAGAAGGTAGAACAGACAGACTTGCATGATTTTGTCTTTTCCTTACTGGAAAATGGATCCAGGGTGGCCAAAATTCAAGTAGCTCAAACATGCTTGGCATGTAAAACAAATCAAATCTGTGTGGGTGATTACCCAGGGCAGGAAGGGTTAAAGCCATACCCCAGGAAACAAACTGCTCTTGGCATTCAGTGAAGGCACACTCCAAGGACAGCATTTACCTTCCCTCGCTTCCAGATGAGTAAGCTGCTTGCTGCTGGTCCTCTACCAGTGCAGGGAGAAAGGTGGAATGACTTGCACTCAAAATATCTCATTCCAGTAATAAAACTTAATTTGTGATTAAAGTTCAACTAAACACTTCTACATACTTAAAGTCAAGAAGGTACCTTCTTAAGGTGACATATACTGAGAAAAAAAATCAGCAAACTCATGGAGTTTCCAGGCACTACGATCCTAATCCACCGCCCTTATCACTAGTCTCACCTCTGCCACTAATTGTAACCTTTTCTTTTCAATTACCAAATTCAATCTCCACTATTAATAACAGATTCCATAAACTCTATTCATCTCATTATTATATTCTTGATTTTAAAAGCCTCTTCACTGAAACTACATTTTGGAAAATACATTTGAAAGTTTTACTGTACATGATTTTTAGAACTTACTCTAGCTCTCTGCAGAGCATGTTCATTTCTAGAATTCACCACCTCTTTTACTGGGATAGATAGCTGATTCAGGAGAAGAAACTATCAACATCTTTTTTGTTCTCTTATAACAGGGTGCCATGCAGATGACAGGAAAGGAGGAATGGCTGCGTGAAACTGGGCCAGTTAATAAACACAACTTTAATGTGAGTCTTACCGCCCAAGAGTTGCAGCACAATTAGTATTGGAAACAGTTCTGCATTTTTTTCTTTCCAAATTACTGAAGTAGCATTACCATACTTCACTCAACAGCTGTATGACAAAAATCTCTTTTCAATGTTCTGATTTAAGAAATTAGATATTGGTATGCCAGCATTTAAAGAAGCACATTTAAGAGAAGCACATTTAAAAGTACACACACACACGCATGCAAAAAAACCCCACATTTAACCAAAACATAATAGCTTGACCTTACCTACTAACAGCCATACAACATTGGAGTCATGTTCTGTTAGGAAGTCTTCCAACTGCGTGATACTTGGGACAAAACTATCATTTTTTCTTTGATCCATTGCTAAACTGTTTTTGCACCTGGACCTATAGAACTGAAGAAGAACAAAACCAAAACGAAAATGAGTAACAAGTACAGTACAGTTTGGAGAATATTAAGTATGTACCACGTTAAATAATTTCTAACAGTCTGTTTCACACAAATATGAATTTACTTGGTTTATTCCTTCAGTAACATCTTTGCAATTCTCAACTACCCTTTCTTCTACTCTAGAGCTCCAGAAACACTTCCAATCATGTCTGCTGAAACAGTTTCCATGCACTTGCCTCCCTAAAAGAGACTATAGGTCAACAGAATGCTTGAGTATGCTCTCTAAATTCAGTACCCTGAATGCCCTTTCAGCATGTAAAGCAAACAAACTTATAAAACTGTTTTATCATAGCAGTAAGCCAAAAGGTAACTGAATATACAAGTAAAAATGAGTCTGTATTAAGCATTCCAACATGCAAGAAGGTAGTACAAGACAAAATGAGACTGAACCCCTGCCCAAGAAAAGGCCAAAGTGCACACTTCCAGGAGCTATGGAAAATTCCCGTAACTTCCTAGTCCACTGCATACATTATTTTTTCTGCTTTAGGACGGATTTGCATCATCTCATAAAAAGTGACTACATTGTACAGAGGGCAGAAAACCAGTCCTTCCGATCTTACATGCTTACTGAAATCACCTTGCAAGTGGGTCATATGAATTAAGTGTGATTACAAGGGAGTAGCTCAACTCAGTAACATCTGTAATTACACGACAGCACTTTACTTGCATTAGTTTCATTTGAAGTCCTCTCCCTTGGACATTATCTGTCAAGCCTTCTTACAGGAAGATAAGCATTAAATCTGCTCTTTTCTTTCTTGCTGCCCCTCATGCCCCCCCCCTCCTTTTTTTTTTAAACCCCTTCCAGCTCCTGGCCACCTCCCTTCCTGTCAGTATTCTACCCTCAAAAACAGAGTAGACTTTATTTCCTTTCTTTATGATGTCTCCAGTGCTCTCCATCAAGAGCTCTACTACATAAAACTAAGTAATGTTGGTAACACCTTGTTTTTT
This sequence comes from Nestor notabilis, assembly GCF_000696875.1. NCBI lineage: Eukaryota > Metazoa > Chordata > Aves > Psittaciformes > Psittacidae > Nestor > Nestor notabilis. The sequence goes on from NW_009911119.1 coordinate 16,248, forward strand.
GAGCAGCATAACATCTTTGGAATAGTCAGTATTTAGAAGTGTAGCGATAAACCTACCAATTTACCCCTGTAATATCCATACTCTCACTATTATAACACGAAAAGAAAATATGGAAGGAGAAGTTGAAAAAAAATCCCACCTTTAATGCACTTTTTTCATCCCCCTACATTTTGATAAATACAGCACCTTGAGCTAAAAGCCTTCGTTTTGAACTAAAATACAAGTACAGTCCCAAGAACAAATCCTAACAATTTGTTCATTACCTCTTCTGCAAGAAGAAATAGGATGGGGAGGAATAAACATGAAAGTAATGAACAGAAACAACCCCAGACATCCCTTCCAGTAGTGATGATAAAGAAGCTATTAAGTAAGCTCCCCTACAGAGAAGAATAACAGGCATCACACACACACCCTTTAAAAAAGAAGCCCTTGTTTTAGAATGGATATTACAATGGCAAATTAAATCACATAATGGCACTGTGATTTGCTTTAAGATATTCACAGTACCTTAATAAAAAAAACCCAAAAAAACCACTTGTCAACTCGCATTATGAAGCACATGATGCCTCTGCAGGCAGCCTCCAAGAGCCTTTAACCCATGAATGACAGGGTAACGCAGAAAACAAAATTGACACTTTCAGCATAAAGGAAGAAAGAACTTGTTTTCTCCCTTTCTTACCAAGAGACAACATGGGTACTACTATGTGATCTACACCACTATGGAAGTGCTGCCAGTTAGTGAGGACTGCCTAGCACCTTACCAAACATCACCACTACTTAACCCCTCAAGAAAGCAACCTGTAGCTTTTTCTCTAAGAAATTATCACCCAGTGTTAAGTGATACTGAGACACAACATAAAATATCATTATGCTCTAAATAGGACTGTGACAAGACAACTCAGAGACTGCAAGTCATGGGATCCACACACTTAGTTACATCTGGACAGTGTTCATCATTTTTTGCCATCACTATCCATAACTACAAATTGGACACCCTCGGAAATTTTCTGGAATACATTAACTATTTGCATGAGAGGCTTTAGGATACACTGTCTATAATGCTCTTGTGCATTTATATGGCACGGAGGATGGAGAGGCAGGATCTGAATCACCAGTACTGTTAAGAGGAAAAGATGTAGTCTTCTCAGGACAGATATTAGCTACTTTCAATAACCAGCATTTCCTTCTGTTGACAGTCCTGCACCTATCAGCATTCACCTTCCATGCCCTGTATAATCTTGTTCCCATAGATTTAAATCATGGATAACCTCCTAGCTGCCTGCACTCATCCACCCTCTGCCACATTTTATTCATGTGGGCAAAATTACTTTTCAATCAGACAAAACATTAACTGTTGCACTCTCCAGGAACACTGACCCTTAGCTTGGGGAACCTGTAATTTACAGTCAAACTGCTACTGTATCCTTCTGAAGTAACAGTATACCTTCCAAATCTTAAGGGACTACTTTTGGAACTATAAGACCTAAATTGATGGGAAATTGAGTCTTGCCAACCCTGCTAGTACAAGAAAAACAGCATCAAAGAGGAAGAGAAATACAGAACTTGACATTTATGTCTCTGTGCTTTTTATAAATTTATAGCATTTTCCCAAGGTCTGTACTGTTTTGTGATGATGAGTCCAATTAACATGCTGGAATATATTCCACAACTATGGCAAGTGTTTTGGTTTAGTTGCCTTCCCCCTTTTTATTTTTTTTTTTAAGCACACCTTTACTGTTCCGTATGTCACTTGTGACTCACATTTACCACATACCATGTTAGTACATACAAACTACTAGCTATCTCATGGGAGGAACACAGAAGATGAAGATGATCGGTGGCACCGAAGTGACAGAATCCCAATATTGTATTTATCTTCACAGCAGTCCTTTACGGCATTATGTAGGCTTCTTTCTGCCAATGAGATATCAGAAGCAAGGCGAAATAAAGGCCAAATCCTTTATTTATGATGCCCAACTGAAATAGTTGGGGCCTGTTTTTCAGGTTGTGCATGTTTAGAGCATTTAGTGTGTTCAAAGCAGACAGCAGACTGGCTTGAAGATGTGAAAGTTTGATATTGCTGTAGATTTGCTCCTCTTGGTCAGACAGGCTTTCTTTATAGCAGAAACATACTCAACAGACTTTCGGAAAAAATAATTTAATTACTTGTGTCACACATTAATCCAGCTTTCTCAATACTAAAAAAAAATGCAAGGGATGTTACAATCCTGGTGATGCATTTCATTTACAGCCTGTTTCCAGTATTCCAAACTCGATACAAATATTCTATCCCTAAAAAGCCAAACATGCAAAAGCAGTTGCTTCAAATCTTTATTTGCATTACAATCACATCAAACAGGTAAACTAGTTTTAACCTCAGCCTGACAAATTAACACTTAACACTGAGAACAAACCTCTGCTTGAATTAACTCATTAAAAATTTACAAAGAGCATGCATACATGGAAGAGTTGACAGGGAAAAAAAGAACAACCAAAAAACAACCGGAAGCCTGGTCACCAGAGCACAGTTCCTTGGCAGTGACAGCTGCAGCCTAGGGAGCAACAACCCAGGTCTGTCCTTTATCTATAGCTGAGGATGAAGGCAACAGATATTGTATTTGGTGCCCGAGAGAATCAGGGTAATGTAGGTCTTGAGCTGCATAAGAAAAGGAAAAATAAACACACGTTTCTTCTTCTGACATCCTTTGTAACACTCTCTTCCTACGACACCTTGTAGAAACATCGGAATAAAACTGGAATCCAAAGGTGGGAAGAAACCTAGCATTTCATGTTATTGAGAACTGCTTTTATACAGAAGGAGCTGGCGAATGAAGTTGCTCAGCC
>NW_009911120.1:0-1039 GCF_000696875.1 Nestor notabilis
CGTCTCTGGGATCGGATTGGAGTAATCCTGACGACGAGATGAATTCGCCGGTGACTCGGATTTTGTGTGCATGTAGAGATACGTTATGATAATAATGCAAGTGAGCAATATCAAGAACATAGCTTAGGAGAGAATGAAACACAAAGCCGATTACGGAGAAAAAGAGAACAGCAGGTTTTCCAGTCAGAACACGAAAGCAACTCTAGGCAAAACTTTTGCCCTTAATTCCTCCGACGGGTTGTAGCTCTGGGAGGCCGCCGGGCCTGCTCCTTCCCCCGCCGGGGCTCGGTCTGGCCCCGGGGAGCCCGGCACCGGCTGCAGAAAGAAACCGGACAGGAGGTTGCTTTTCGCAACCCACAGAGCCTGTAAATCTCTGCCTCGGGGATAAACCTCCCTGCACCAGCACGACTGCAGGGTGTTTGCAGCTGGGCACATCTCTAACGTCGCTAAAAAGGCGCGGTCCGAGTGGAAGGCAAAGTTCGGGCCCGGACTAAAAAGAATCTATCGATATTGGTTTCAGTAAGTCTATCTGTATTGTGAACAACTCCAGTACTAGCAAGGCTCCATCTCTGAGACGAAACAGAATGACTTCTCACAAAAATATAAATTTAAAATACACGGGTTTAGACCGTTATTTAATAATTAGGCATGAACGTAAGTTTCAGTGTGCTGTACGGATAGCAAGGGAGGCATATCAGTAAAGAAGTAACGAATAATAAAGCTCCCGCTTCTCCAAAAGTGTCTCTCGGTATTGAGGAGGCCGGTATAATTGTAATGGCAGGGCTGTAATTGCTGCTTTGGGATATTTACCTTGCTCAAATGACACTACATATTTTACTTTCAAACACATGTCAAAAAGTCAATCCCAAAAAGACCAGTTAAGAGCAAGCTGTTAACGTACTAAGTATATGGGATTTAAAGCCTCTAAAACCCACTCAACAATAATTCCCTTCTTCAGCACCAATCAAGAGGAAATTTGCCTAGATTGAATTAAATGTAAATTGCTCTGAAGGAGGAAACTCTGCTCTGGCAGCCACAA
>NW_009911120.1:1177-1425 GCF_000696875.1 Nestor notabilis
CGGGGCCCGATCGGGGAAGAGCCAGGAAAGAAGAGACGGGCGGCTGCGGCCATCCGATCCGAGGCAGCAATTACGGTCTTAACGCCGCGACCCATCTGCCGGGGGCAGCTACGCCCGGGCCGGGGTCCCCCACCGCGGCCGAGGGATTGCAGGGAACAGGGCTGGAGCGGAGCATCGCTGTCGGGGTTCCCGCCCGGCGCAGCTCGGCTCGGTTCTACCGCTCCGCTATTGTCCGCACGGGTGTGCCC
>NW_009911121.1:0-208 GCF_000696875.1 Nestor notabilis
GACCCGGGCCTCCCCTCCCGCCGCCGCCTCAGGGGGGTCGTGTCCGCCACCCACCGCTGTTGTCCGGACGGGAAACGGCAGAAATTACCCGCTGCAGCCCCGGGCGTGGCTTTACCTGGCCCGGTACCGCTCTCTCGAGGGAACGGCCCGCCGGGGAAGGGCTCCTCAGGGGGTGGGCAGCGGGCACTGAGCTGGGGGCGGGGCCGGG
>NW_009911121.1:337-18307 GCF_000696875.1 Nestor notabilis
AGCTCCAGGTGAACAGGGTCCAGCCGCTTTTCCACCATCTGCCACTGGCACTATTTAGTAAAGGCTAATTAAAAGTATTACTTAGCCCCTGAAGTGAGGGAAAGCTCAGTTCATGTCACCCCAATTGGTGTGACACCTTGGCAGGAAGGCTGAGCTGGAAGAAGGCCACCCGCTATTTACAAGGTTATTGAGTTCATGTTGTGGTGAGGCTGGACTGGGTTGGGCATTGCACGACTGTGATATGCAACAAGCCACCTTCTCCTTCCAGAGAGTTCGTAGAAGCTTGTTGCATGGCTTATCAAGAATGTGTATGTTTCCAACTGAACTTTGGACCGGGGACACAAAGAAAACACAGGTTTTGCTTGAAGTTTTGGAAGCATGAATTTGGAGTGCAACAACAACGTGGTTTGTACCTGTTACGTGTAGACTCTGGCCCATATCAGACCAGCAGTCTGTGTGAGATGAGACTTCTCAACAGGCACAGTGTCTGAACAGATGGCTCTGTGTAATCTTGTTTTACAGTTTGTTGGCATTCACTTCACTCATCTTTACTAAGAGGAGGTTCTATGCTTTCCTGCAGGCTTAAAATGAAAGTCCAAATAATTCTTAGTGTGCAGTTTCCTACATAGCAACGATAGGCTTGCAAAGTTGAGAAGATAACATTGCAGAGATTATATGGGATGTGCTCTGTTAGCCAGACAGCAACAACAGCTGTGGGAGATGGGTGTTTCCTGTACTGGTTAACCTCAAAACATTCTGTGTGGCCACTCACTTCTGTTGTGGCCCTCAGGGAAATAATTTTTCACCTGTTAGTTCAACAATAGCCATGTTTTACCTTGTGCTAAGAGTTACATGTCTTAAGATACAAAGTGCATGTGTGTATGATTTACCTGTGTTTGAGGTGAGCAGATTTTAACCACTCTTATTTCACAGTGTTGGTCCATGCAAAGACTTACACAGAAATAGGTTGTCACTATGCGCATCTCAGTGCCAGTCTTTACACAGATCAAGCAAAGGCTTTTTGTCTCTCTTCTTGCCCGCAAAATCAATCTTGGGATCTTGTAGCTTTCTGAATTTCCACATAAAAACACTTAGTGCACAACTTCATTTTTGGTGCTTTTTATGCTAATCCAAACAGTAGTTTCAAAACCTTGTGCTTGTGATGCAGTTTGGTGCTAAATTTCAGGAGTCTGAGTAAGGGAAAGAAAAGCTTACAAAGCGGAGCACACCTCTTGGCAGTGTGGGAAGTGCCACTCACTCGTACTGCCTGGTAACCAGCTGAGCTCAGACGTGTTCATGGAACAGGGCCAACAAGACCTATGTGGTCACAGTGGCGGTGCAGCCTGTGGAGCGCTTGGGATTACGTGGATCCAGCAACTGGATTGTCTGTAAAACAAATCATTGTTTGTTCCTTTTTCCCTTCAACTTAAGGCTCTGATGTGGTTTACACCCAGCTCTGTCATACCTCCAGATTATTTTATATACCTCCCCAAGAGCAAAGTGATGGAGAGAATGCTCCGCTTGTTGTCTTTTTCTTGAAGAACAGCAAAAACTTGCTACTTTTTTGTACATCAACTTTGAGATGGACAATAGCTATTTTTTCTTTTTTTTTTCCTGTGATGTACATAAACTTCATCAGAAGTACTTCCATGTACTTCATCAGAAGAAGTCACAGAAATTGAAGAGGAAAGATAATTTAGTGCTATATGTTTGTCATCTGTACTTCAAGTATTCTTCTCGTAGATGCATTTTATTGAAACAGTGCTTTTGCTTTGAGTGATAATTCTGTAACATCACCTATATTGAAATACATATGTTTTAGAAAGAAGAAACAAATACAATAATTGATTGTGCTAAAATCAATTCCTAGTGTGCTTGAAAACAGAGCTCAGATCCCCTTGCCAGAGGGGGATGCATCCGTTCTTATGGCGCTGACCGCTGCAAGAGCATCACCACATGATGTCTTGAGTTGTGCTAATAGGATTCAGAGGTATTATGGATTATGTCAGTACAGCATTCAAGGATCAGCTCTCACTACTTAATGTTGTCCTAACTTTTTCAGTATTGGTTCCCTTTATTGTTGTTGAATGATGAACCTGGAAGGCAGAGCTATACAGCACCGTTCATAGCAGGCTTTAGAGTGACATAGTCATGCCCTTGGGCACGTCTTCACTTTTTGTTCTTCCTACTTTTCTGTGAGATTCCTATATTTCTCAGTGAGTATTTCTGTTCTAAAGTATACATGACCGATATTGTAGTTCGATCACCTTGGAAATCAGAAGTGGTGTGTTTAATTTTTCTGTACTGTTGCTCTACATGCATCTTCTCTACAGGTACTGTTCCTTCTCTCCCCCCCATTCTCAATCTGAGAGGCTACATTTGTCTGTCCACCTACATGATCTAAAAATAGTAAATGTTAAGCTGACTGCAGTGAGATTTCTGTTTTCAAGACAGAAAATATAATCCACCTGATTCTGTGGAGGGTAGAGAGGAAGACAGAGTAGTTCAGCTTGCAGTTCTGAAGAAAGATAGAGAAATCTTTAAGGAAGGTTGAAATTCAATTGCATCATGGGCTTAAAGGAAAATGTCTTTTGACCTCCCAAAGTTCTCCTGTCCTGTAACGGAGCTGATTGCTCATGTGACTCACAGAATGGGCAGGAGCTTAGTTTACCATAGCATCTTTGGATCAGTGTAGTATAAATTAACAATGAGTTGACTTTGCATTGTGTATTGGTTGAAATGTAAGTGGTAAATTCAGCTGGAGGGACTTAACAGCCCAGAAGGGATTGTGGCAAATGGTAACTGGTGAAAGGAGGTACCTTCTGCTTTGTTCTTTTTTTTCCAGACCCGGCACATCACTCTGCCTCTTTTCCACGTGTTCTGAAGAGTTTTGGATTGCTTCAATGTGAGATTCCATCAGAGCATTTGCTAGGGATTTCATGAAAATCAAGTGCATTTTCCTCCCCCAATCTAGCCTACTTCTTGATCTCTCTAGGCACCTCAAGGAGAAGGGAAATGAAGCAGGCTCCTCCTCCTCCATTAGGCTGTTGGGTATTTTTGCTTCAGTTGAGAACCCTGGGTAGCACATAGGAGAAAGTGCTTGACTAATTTAGATAATTTTCATTTGAAAAGGGCAGGAATTGTAATGGATTTGCCTAAGGAAATTACAACAATGTGCAAAGCAATGCACTATTATAATCTGGTCAACCAGTGGGTATTTCTGTTGCTTCCAGTTCCATGGGAGAACAGTTCACTCCTTTTCTGGGGGGCTTGCATATCCATTGCAGGGCATAGATGTGTTGTTAAAAAATACTAAGCTTCCCATTATTTCTTTACAGCTCAGGAACTAGTGGTGTTCTTGGGCTTGAGGGATGAATGGAGGGCCCATCTTCTTATAATTCCTTCATGTCTCAGAACTCTTCTGCCCTTCAGTCTAATAATTTGGATTAATATACAAACACCACTTTCATTGGGCATTTAAAATGCACAGGAATAAAATACGTCGTGTGGTCCTCAAGACTAAGAAATTAACTGTGCCAGTGAAATAGATTGGTGAGCATCTAATCTTCCTTCTGCTTAGCCTTCCAGATAAATCCAAGCCTGGAAGTAATTCCATTTGATTGTATCCTAAAATTATACAGACTTGCTTGCCTCTTTCAAAATACTCTCTTATCCTGACAGTGACAATCTCCTGAATCAGTTGTACAACAAACAAATGAACTACATCGTTCTCCACATTCCTGTGATTAAGCTGAGGGTCCTGGAATTGTTTAATGTATTTGAATGTTGTATTTGTCTCATAGGCTTCTGGCTTACATAAGCACCATGAAAGTATTTGAGCTATGACTGTTATAAAGTAAAATAACAGCAAATTAAAAAAAAAAAACAAAAACCCAAACTTGTTTACTTGCCAGATAATACTCTGCCTCATTCAAACAAATTGAATCTTTGAGATGCTGAAGTGCACAGATCTATGCTGAATTGGCGTCCCCTCCTGAGTTCCACTGAGTATTTTCAGGAGAGATCCATCTAAGCAACTCGGGCATTAAAAAAACCCTTAAAGATCAAGTATGTGATGAGGTTTCCAAAGCCTGACAAGCTATCCTCCTAAACAGAATGTACCACAGTAACTTTCATGTCCATGTTTGTGACAAACACAAGGTAGCTCAACTTGCATTAGCTCATAATGGAAGCACATCAAATTAAGCTGAATTGCTTCACATTTACTTCAGGCTGAGCTTGCACATGTGGGACACTGTGGGACAGCCGAAACCTGGTAACTTGACCATGTGCACTAATTGTTGTGTGATTAAGTGTGCACATCTAAATTTGCAACACCCTTTCCTGCTCTACAGCCCTCTGGCCCTTGAAATATTTAAAGTCTTTAGTCATCTTGCTGTTTCTGTTTTACCTGGATAAACAGGAGATGCCCAAAAGAGGTATCACTCAATCAGTACATTCCTGTTCCATATCATATGCATGTAGATCATTTGGATTAGCTTTGCTGTAGGTATCGAGTGAAGAGTAATGTCTGCAATTTAAAGGCTTTTGCAGCTCTACTTGAAATGATTGAGGAATCAGATTTTTTTTCTATGTAGTTACAGACGGCCTCAGCTTATGAGTACATGTGTTGCAGCAAGGAGTGGAAAAGCATGAAATGTGATGATGTCTGCCAGTACCCCAGATGGCATTTGCAATCCCTTCCTCTAGACCGCTCAATTGTCTATGGAATGTAAGCTCTGTTGCACTGCAGGATTAGGTGGGGAGGCTCCCTGAAAAGCTTGACCTTCTGTTTTTTTAAGCTGGATAGTGCTGTCAGAAGCAGTTTTATTGGAAAGCGTCGCTGCAAGGTGTGGCTACAACTTGAGCCTTAGCACTACTGCAGCAGTACTGTACTCATGCTCTGGCTTGGGCAGCCGTCTGTGGAAACAGAACAGTGCTGACCCTTGCTTGGTCATGCTGTTGGGGCTGGTATTGTGTATCAAGCCTTCAGAGGCTGCAAGCAGCGTATTTTGTATGTAGTGGACAATGTCCAGCAGAAGGCAAAGACTCCTTAGTGCAGGCTGCTGTGATGGCTTTACGTGACCTTGACAGGAGTGAGCTGTCACCTCTTCTGTGCAGTGTCTGAGTTTAAGAGAAGGGCAAAAGTAATACAGGAGGATCACCAACAGAGGCAAAACTTCAGGAGGAAGATGATGGTGGAGGTGAAGGTCTATATGGAACCTCTTACATGATGGAACAGACAAACATTTTGGTTCTTGCTGAGCAGCAGGAAAGGGAGCTGCCCAGCATCTTCAGAAGCTGGTGGCTGTTAACTTATTCCTTTGTCAGTCACTTCAGGGTTGAGAGGGCAAGAGCCAGCTGTGCAGCATAGGAAACTGCATACCAAAAATTCTTGGTCTTAAATGTCTCTTGGTGGTGTGTTAGGGCAAATAGTGGCAGGTTTCTTAGGCATGGGATTCTCCAATTGGAGAAGCTTGCACTGGCACTGTCTGACCAAGCACGGTTCACTTGTTGTAGAAGGGGATTTTCTTCTGTCTGCAGAAGGCTGGAGAGCTACCGTGGATGCCTTATTGTCATCAGTGCTGCAGATCTGGCATGTGTTTTACACAGTGATGGCTTGGTTAATGTCTTAGGGGAGCCAAGCAAAAATAGCAGGTCAGCAGCTCTATTAAGACCATCAAACCAGTGCTTGGCACAAACTGACGTAGCTGAGCAGCCTCAGACACACGTCTTGTGAAGACAGGCAGCTTTACTTGCCAAGAGCTGTGCTGTTATTGGCCTGGCAGTTGTTGCCTCTTGTTGGCTACAGATTTTATGTGTAGCAGAGAGGAGCTCCCAAGATTGGACTGCAGTCTAAAGCAAAGTCCCTTTCCTGAATTCTGCTGGGGTTTTGTTCATGCAGTCAGAGAATTGCAGTGGTGGAAAAGGACCTGTGGAGGTCCTGCTCAAAGTAGCTCTGGTGGGAGCAGATTCTTCAGGTGCCTGGGCAGCTGAGTTCTGAGAATCTCCATGATGGAAATCACACACGCATTCTGATCCCTGCCCCATGGCTTAATGACCTTCATGGTAAACTTTTTTCCCCTCCTTTTACCTAGTTGTGAATTTCCCTTTTTCCAGCTAGCACCTCTTTCCTTTCACTGTGCACCTTAGTAGCACAAAGTGCCCTTTCTTCCATACACATTAGATTGTTGTAGGCAGCAGTAAGGACTCTTGGCCTTCTCCTCTTAAGGCTTAACAGACCAGTTCTCTCAGCTGCTCTTCAATACAGCAAGTCCTCCAGCCCAGTATGTCAGTGTCTTTTATAGTGGGGGGATCTGAAAGTAGACGTGGAGCTCCAGATGTGGTCTCACAAGTGTCGAATATGGGTAGTCACTCGAGCTGCTGGCTGCAGCCTTGCTAGAGCAGCCCAATGTGTGGCAGCCTTTGCTGCAATGATCCTTGCAAGTAGGTGCTGTGATTGCATAAGCAGGTTCCCAGCAGCACCTGTGACATTGTCAGCATCTGCTGTATCTCTTTCACCTGCACATGGATCTAGGTGCAAGGTAGCAGCTTTCTGGAAAGCTTTTCATCATCATTTGCTGGAATGTGGGTGAAAGTCAATGTTAAGATGGTCTTTTTCCATTTAGCATGCGAAATGACAAATACAATTCTAGCATGTGCTGCTTTTGAAACAGTTTGTTTCTCTGCCCTGAAGGATGAAGTTCAAGTTCTAGTATTTTATTTTGAATAAATGTGTCATAATCTATTAACAGATATGCAGAACATGACGTAAAGTTCATGTGGTAGAGCCTATCGTGGGGCAGCTGCTAAGGTTAGGGTAGTGCATTATACCCTCCCTGCATGCTGCCAATAAGCCTGAAGTGCCACGGGTGTCTGGCAGCTCTAGCGCGCAAGGCAAAAGCTCTACTGGGAAAGGTGTAGAACAATGGACAGGGGATGTAGGAGTAGAACAGCATGGGGCATGCTGAAGGGGCAGCAAGTGCTCCTCAGATGTTGCAACACACACTTTGCTTCTCTCATCGTTGCTACTATCTTTTGGCCTTCATCCTACTCCATGCCTACATTTCTGTGCAGTGGGTGACAGGGAATATGCTTGCTGCCTGGCTGTAATCCATGGTAGTGACGAATCAGTCCACCTACTTCAGAACTGTGTGTGCTCACTTCTACTAGTGTCTCTATTGTCACTAGAGCCTTTTCCCTGCCACTGCTCTTCTACATCCCTCATCGGAAGCAGGTATCTCTCTCTGTGCCTTTGTTTATTCCTTACTTGGACACATAAACATCCTTTCTCAGAACTGTTGAAGGATTATCCTCATCAGTTTTGCTCCCCTGTTTTACTTGGTCCTGATGGTGACTGAAAGTTGGTTTTGCCCAAGAGAAAGAACTTGTGAAGAACTATTGCTTCTTCAAAGTAGCATGTTCACTCCTGGCACTCACAGACCCAAGCAGCCCTGCAGGGGCATAAGAGAAGATAAATACCCCAAAAACCCTCTGCCTATAGAAAAGGAAAGGCAGTGTCTCTGCCTCCTTGTAGGCCATTGGTGCTGTGGCACTGATGTAAGTGCCACGGTTGGAGAGTGTCTTTCCACAGGACAAGTGGAACTGGGACAGTGTAGCCCATCACTGCTAGCAGATCATGTATCTTGGAAGAAGCTGGACACCAACTCTTACAGTTTCAGCAGAGAAGCCAAGCCTTTAGGTTATGATAGATAAAATTGAGCCGACAGCAGTAACAGCTGGTGACCCTTTGAAGAGAGGTTTGATCTTGAGATCCTGCCATGAATACAGAGGTTTAGGTTTCCCACTTCTAGGGAACTGGAAATGCATTTCAAAAGACACAATTATATTTATCAGTTTAGCGATGCCTGAAGCAAGTCTTTGCTGCTGTGTTCTACAAAACACACAATAATTTGCATAAATTTCAACCCTGCACTTCTCCCCACCCAACTCCCACTTAAACTGGTAATTCTTAAGGCGGGGGGGAAGGAGGGAAGAGGAAACCATGGAATAGGTTAGAGAGACTATTACCACAGATCATATGTTCAAGTCAGATCACCGAAAAAAACTGGATAGTCTGTGCTGGCTAACTGCCTGCACTTACAAAACCTGTGCAAACTTCAACTCTTCTTGTCCTGACTGAAGACACGAATTTGAGGAGAAGTTGGGTTTTTTTTCTTGTTCTGTAGACAAAAGCCTAAGAAAGGTAAGCACTGGCAGGATAGGATGGCATTGCCACCTCTGCATACAGGAGGAAAAGAGTACAGTGCTAGTGTGGACTGGGTAGTTCATTTGAAAGAAAGACATTCTGTTTCTTTAGAAGAAACTATGGGATGAAATCTTTGGCATTATTGTCATGGTGAAGTAATAAGCATAGTTCTTATGTGATTGACAGACTGTAGGCTGAAATCTGGAAAATATGTTGCTAATAACTCTTCTTTTCTCTGCATACAGGGAAACAGCTGGATGGCATATGGTAAGTGACTAGATTTAAATTGCATAATGTGCGTTGAACACTATGTGGTGTAGGAAGTATTTTCAATATGAGTTATGTATGCTTCAGGTCTTAAGAACACTTTGGTGCTAAGGAGAGACCAAGGCACTTTTGCTTCCTGAATACAGATTGACAGTAAGATGACGTACAGTCAGGTGCTGGTTGAACTTCTCCATCCAAAGCTCAATGGACCCCATGAAAAAAATTGTTAGTAGTTGTTGCATTTTAATGCACTTGTATGCTTTTTCAAGGGTAGGATGTTTTCTTTGTTTTCTAATTGCTGGCATAACTAAACATGAGAATAAAGAGTAGGTGGGAAGAAGGTATTACAAAATCAGGCATTCTGGCACGTAAGATCAGTGGCTATATTTGGTTACAAAACACACTCCAATTTGCTATAATTCCTATCAAGAGGGTGGTTGCTGGTTGGTTTTGGGGTTTTTTTTTAAGGCAAACACACACTCCCAAAGCTCCCACTTTCCTCTCTCTTCACCAATCTCCAGCGATTCTCTGACCTTCCTCTCAGTCAGTGTCTGTCAGACCTGCACTCCTGTCAGTGTGGTAACACAGCTAGCTCTGTCTCTCTGTCTCTGTGAGTTCACTCTCAACCCTTTAGCTGAAAGAGGCTGCTGGAGATCTCATGCCAGTGGGGAAGCTCCCCTCTTCCTATGGTCCTTCATGTTTGAGCACATAACTACACCTGTTCTTTCCCAACCACTTACAGTATTACAGTAGTCTTGATAATCACTGCTTCCATATCCATTCATGTCCCAGCAGATCCTGTTCTTACAGAAACACATTGACCTTTTTTCTTTCAGTTGTTCACTTCATATTGTCTTTGAGCACATAAATTTACCAGTGATTTATATGCTAGGTTAATTATTTCTATTGTTTCACCTGGTTTTTTTTTTTTGTTCTCTGTGGCAGGCACACCTCCATAATAGTCCATAAGGACGAGTTCTTCTATGGCAGTGGAGGAATCTCCAGCTGTGCACCTGTAAGTTAAACTTATTTTTCTGATAATTTTGTGATAGGGTTACCTGATCAGAATTGCTTATGACACTGTCTTCTAAGAAAGCAGCAAGAAGCTTCTGAATTCAGCTACATATGGCTGCTTGCCATGGTTTCCCAGGGCATCTGAGGGAAAGGGAGCATGGACAGCAGGTTTAAGCCCAACTAAATACAGGTTGAGAGTTGCTTCTGCTGGGAGAATCTATCTATCCATAACACCTTCTGCAGCTGCATTGCTGGAGTGATGCCTTGTCAAATTCGGAATCAAGGGCTTTTATGTGCTGACATGGCAAGTCAAGGCATGCTTTTTAAATCTTAAATAATAAAATCATGATGCTTTGTCAGACTTTTCTGCTCTTGGAGAGGCAAAACTGATGGACGATTCTTCTAAAGCAGAATTTCACCATAGCCTAGAGCTTTCAGCATAAACAGCCAAGTAGACAAGCTGAATACATGTTACTTCTCAGAGAATGAGAAGTAACGTACAACTTACATGCTCCCATACATGAACTAACATGCTCCCAGAACAGGGGAGGCCAGTAGGGCTTTTTGTTTGACAAATGTGCCTTCTTTTGTGCCTGGACAAGACATGACAGCTCTATTCAGTAGAATCATTCAAAATAATTCAGTCTGTCCATTTAACATTGTCTTCTGACTGTTAATTTTTACAGGGAGGAACACTTCTTGGACCTCCAGACACTGTTGTTGACCTGGGGAACACTGAAGTCACAGAAGAAATTTTTCTAGAGTATCTTTCCTCGTTGGGGGAATCTATGTTCCGGTAAGTAGCAGCTTGTACTGTAAAATCAACAGAAAGAGCCTTTAGGGGAAGGGATGCAGAATGGAGGAAGGTATTATGAAACCAATCCTGCTCACAAAGCTCTGTCTGCTAAGTGTACTATTTGGTACTTTCTAACTATGAGACTGGAACTGATGCACTGATACATGAGGAGCTACCAGCTAGGCAACCCTCTAGTGTGCCAGCCTTGAGCTAGGCTGAGAAAACGTTGTGCCAGCCAGTCTTTCATGCTGCTTTTTGTAAAATGGAACAATGCCTGAAATGCCTTTGAGAGAATCACCAGGGAAAATGAAGGCATTATATGAAATATTTCAGTAAATAGTGCTTTGCCCCATGAGTCATAGGTAAAGTGTTGTATTAAAGCTGCCAAATTTCAGATGAGTAAAAGCAAGGTCTTGACTGTTAAAGAGTCTGGTCTACTTCTCACAAGAATGGGAAAGTAGCATTTAGTGTTCTGGCTATATTTCAATGTCAGTAATTCCTGTGATTTCTCATTATTCCTTCTGTGAAGAACCCTGACCTCACTTACCATCCAAAAAACATTGTATGAAGTCAGTGATGCAGAGATGCGATTTTCCTCTCTAATTCAATTGAATTTGAAGGTGAATTGATGTCTGCATTTGCCTTAGAATTCTTCGTGGAGAAAAAAGTGCTAATGTAAGAGGATGTTCCTCATTAGGGGTTGAAGTTTTTTGCTTGTTAGATTTATTGCTGAGTCTGTATTTTTATGTTTCAATTCCTTTCCTGTGGCACAGAGGAGAATCTTACAACCTCTTTGAACATAACTGCAACACCTTCAGTAATGAAGTGGCACAGTTCCTGACAGGAAGAAAAATCCCTTCCTACATCACCGACCTTCCAGCTGAAGTTCTTGCCACGTGAGTATGCATGCTGCTCCTTTCCGTAGTGTATTGTTTCGGGCCAGTGCTTACAAATATGGCAGAGAACCACTGTAAGATTAATGAGAGGATGCTATTTGCTTTACTTCAACGCTTACAACACTGTACAACAAGTGCTGACTGGCACTGACATTACTGAAAAGACACGATAAATTTGATCTGCTGCCTTTGACTTACACTAGTTATTTTGCAATGGTCTCTTAAATGTCACCAGACAAGCATAAAAAGTTTCAGAAAATGGTGCAAGTTTTGGGTTTTTTTGTTGTTCTGCTTTTTTGTCTGAGGAAACCACTCTCCATAGCAGGTCACTTCTCTTACTCCATAACTGCAGTGCAGGTATCAGCTTTGCTTGTGAAGAGTCAGGGAAAAGTAATTTTAAAATTAACATTGCAGTTTTAAAGCTAGGACTGGATAGAAAAAGAGGAAATGAAGAATTCCTGCCTGGTAGTCCAGCTCAACTTCTTTTTCCTCTTTTAACTTTAAGATAGTGAGGATCCCAGTGGGCTGGTTTGAGCTCCCTCATATAGGTCTTATTTCTCGTAACAGTGGCATACCACGTTTTTGAGGAGGCACGCGTTTTTCTACCCTGTGCTCTTATTGCTTCAGATGTCTCAAAATCAGATGAAGTCTGTAACGGAGTGCGTAATACTGAAAGATAAACCAGGTGTTATAGATTGCAACAGCAATTATTCTATGAGTGTTGAACCATTGTCTTATGAGGGAGCTAGAGGCTGTTCTAGCAGTCTTTAATATTGATGTGGTACTTAACAGAGCACAGCAGTTGCATAACAGGGCTTTCATTCACACACTTAAGTAGAATGAATTACTAAAAGCCAGTTTCAGACACAGTATTACCACATTAGCAGTCTGGGCATGTTAGGACTCAGAACTAGCTTACATAAAATCATGTTTGAGATTCTTGGTTATTGAACAGTAAACTCTAATAGGTTAAATTACCTTCAGTTCATAGTGGAAGTCTGTTCTTCAAATTTGCTTCTACAGTGTTGGTTTGATTGCACTCTAGGAAGTGAGTGCACTTCAGTAGTAAACGGGAAAAGCTTTTCATCAAGAGGTGATTACTGAGATGTTTATTTCTTTACCTTTTCAGACCTTTTGGACAAGCTTTAAGGCCCCTCCTGGACTCCATCCAGATCCAGCCACCCGGAGGAAATACCTTCAGCAGACATAATGGACAGAGCTAACAGGAGTGACCCAGTGTGCCCAGCCTCACCAGGCCTCTTCCTTTTTAAACATCAATATACCAGATTTCTATTTTATAATTTCTCATCAGAATTAACTCTACAGAAGTTACAAGACAAATTTTAAAATTTCTTAGGGAGAGGATTTATCAGGGTGCATGTAAGAATGCTACCAAAAAGATTGCCATAATTTCTAATAATATTATACTAATTTATAAAGGCTGTCTTGTTCAAGTAGGCTGACACTTTCTAAGTAACTCCTGTGATGGTAAGTGGGAGTTCATTCCATGAGCATTCAAGAGCTCATTACACAATTTGGAGTAAATAAGGGATGTCCCGGCTGTCCCTTGCAGGCTTGCATCTTTCTCCTATCATTGCCTATATATGGGGGTGTTTGCTGAAGTCTGTAGCAAAAAGGCAAAGGAACTATTGGTAGCCTAGGAAGTAAAGGTATCCCAGGATTAGTCTTCTGCATGTTTTCATTGATATTAAGTTGTTTGCTCAGGGGAAAAGCTGAACTCATCTGATTTGAGTGTTTGCAGTGGCACAGCTGTGTGGGAAAGGCGATCAAACTGAACCGTGTGTCTGTGTCATGCTCAAGTTGAAACTTTCAGTGAGACGAGCTGTGTGGGGAAGGGAGTTACCAAGAGCCTTGTAACGCTGGATCCAAGAGTTATGGGATGGAGCCAGCTGACAGAACAGAATCTCATGATTCCAGGTGAAAGTAAAATGAACTGAAAGGTTTCTCTTACTGGTACGTAAGATTACTGGCAGATAGTTAACCTTGTGAACTTACTTACCTTTGCATAAGAGCTGTTCTATTTGGCTTTTGGGTTTGGTTTTTTTTCTTACCAAGCCAGTTACAGTACAGCAAGGCAGGAATAGCCTGACAACTGCATGATAATATAAAGTGGACCATTCTGCCTTCAGTATCTAGTTGCAGACACAATAGGAATTTAGCTTTCTTTGATATTGCTGTCCTTTCCAAAGCAGTCAAATGCATAACTG
Organism: Nestor notabilis; assembly: GCF_000696875.1. Classification (NCBI taxonomy): domain Eukaryota; kingdom Metazoa; phylum Chordata; class Aves; order Psittaciformes; family Psittacidae; genus Nestor; species Nestor notabilis. Next base: position 13,748 of record NW_009911121.1, read on the forward strand.
AGAGGTCTTTGTTTGAGTGTAAGAGAAATAGGTTGGTAGGTCTCCCCAAATGTAAAGAAAAGGAGGAAGAGTAAAATCAAGCTCTTCTATGAAAAAATTGAATTCATTGGGATACATGCAGAAGCAGTCCTGTCCTTAGATTAACATTAGATTGTATCAATACTGCTTCTTCTAGTTTAAGATTCTTACAGCTTTGCAATTACTTGCAGTGGAAAAGGATTGGGGGAATGAAAGAATAGGCACACTAATTTCTTTTCATGCATGTATATACACTATTTTCCTGAGCAATTTTATAGCAGTTGCATTTAGGAAGGAACAGAAGAAAGACATCAGACAAACCCCAAAACATTGCTGATGCTCCAGAAATGGGGATTTGCACATCCCAGATGCTGCTGAAAAAGCATCTCTGCAAATGTATAGCCCTTTGTCCAGTGCTTTGTTGTGGAAAGTATTGCTGCAAGGTCGGTCCTGGATCTCAAACTTGCTGCACTGGAAACTTCCTGCATACCTGAAGGAGATGCCTTTCCTCTCCTGGGCTCTTTTCTCCCAGAATAATACAATATAAGTTTCTCACGCTGTTACTCAGTGTGGACTATAATGGTTCATATTTTTGAGGGGGTGGAAGGGAGGAAAACTGCAGTTTAGCCACTCTGTCACATACTCTCTTGCCGGGCACCTTGTGCAGTTGCTACACAAGGGGGAGCAGGGTACTGTCAGTCCATTCTGCGGTTTTGTGTGTACCTGCTCTGAGTGCACGGCAGTGGCCCCTGCAGCCACAAGTGCTGTAGCTTGTTAGAGGTCTTGGAGCTTCCTCAGTCGAACAGGTGTACTCAGCCTGATATGGTGCAGCCCAACATCCAGGTACGTAGTGTGGTACCTGCAAGCAGTATAGCTGTGGTTGCTTGTCTTTCAGCAAACTATCACTTCAAGTGCAGCTGCCTGCAGTGGAAGCACTGGTGCCACACTTTCTGCCCCACGCTCTCGCATGATGAGGATATCCCCTGTATGCCCACCACTTTAGAGGTCCTGAGCCTGGTTTCTGCTTTGGCTGCCTAATTCAGGACTTTTTACATCCCTTCAGGAGTCAGGAAAGAACAGGAAGATGTTCACCCCATACTTTCTGCAATCTGCCTTTTCCCCTCCTGAGCAGGCCCTTTGCAGAAGAGATGTTGCTGCTACTTTAAGGTCACTGGGTAAAATTTGCCTTGGCCATACACTGTTTGCAATAGCCAAGGAGCATCTAGAGGGTCCCCTGGGCTAGGGACCTACTCTGTGTTTCATGGCAAAGGAACTGTAGGATGGAATCCTGTTTGCTTGGTCTTACTGGGTAACGAGACCCTGATACCCTGTGGGCCTCTTGGGAAACCCATTTTCCCCAAAGATGGTTATGTGCAAATTGCAGGACTGTGCCCCCAATGTTCCACCCATAGAAATATAAACTAAGAAGTGTATGTAAGTGTATATAGGTGACAAACTTCAGACAGCTGATTGACAAAGGGGTGGGGAAACTGAACTCCTGAAAGGGAACAGAGCCTTTTTTCCCCACACACACACACTTACTGATCTGTCTTGTATTGCTGGGGTTCCCCTGTGCCATTTTAAAAATGTTAATAATGTCTTTAGGCAGAAAGTTGATGTTTTGATTTATTTGTGTTTTTTTTCTATTACAATAAAAAGAAATACAACAGGTTTTCCTGCTTGACTATATGTGTCCACGCAGCTGCCCAACAAACGCAGCAGAAATCATCATTGTCTTCTCTCTGGTCCCAGCTGGGAAGCACAAGATGAAAAACTGCCCAAGCCCTTTGTGCTAAGTGCTGCTGCTGCTGCACGGGGTCGCTACTGCCCTTTTCTAAAACTGCTTGCAGGCAGTATTTTTCCTTCTGTAAGCACTGTGGTATCTTATCAAGACCACACTCCTGAGGCTTGACACAGCTTGGATGAGGTGAATGAAAACTGGACAGTAGGTGTTTCATCAGCATAGGTTTTGTGCAGCCCTTGCTCATCTAAGCATGCAGGAAAGAAACATCTAATGTCTGCTGTTGAAGCCCAACAGAGCTTAAACACAGGAAAAGGCTCCAAGCTTTTCCTGATTGTCTTATGTTACTACATAAGACGAAAGAAGAAAGCAGCTTTAAGAAGGAGACTTCTGGAGTTCCTCTGGAAGCCTGGGTTCCTCTGGAGCTGTAGAGGGGTTATTGGTGAGGATTATGTAGCACTGCACTGTTAAGGTGCAGGGCAGATACCTGGCTCTGGGGAAGAAATGAGTTCTGTTTGATTTGGCCTTCTTAGTGCTTATCAGTGGCATCCAAATGATAAGCCACACAGTTCAGTGTTTGTCCAACATTCTCTAGCAGTGTAATACAGAAGAGGGCTTGTAACAGAAGGAGGCTTTAACGAAGATTCATGACTGTGGTTATTTTGGGCTGAGTTATTCAGCTGTGGTGCTGGTTTGCTATCAAGTACCAGTACTAGCCTCACATATAATACCTGGGAACATATATAAAAGAAAAACCTTGACCTTAATGGCAGCCCTAGCCAGACTCTTAAGCCAGTGTTTGCAGCCACTTGCCTTCTAAACTTCCAGCACAGCATTTGCCCTTTCTGCTGGTCACAGAGATCTTACTCGTGACAACAGCTGCTGCCTATCCTAGCAGCCTATCCTTGCTATTCAAGGGAATAGAAATAGTGTTTTAAGTGCAAAGTATTAAATGACTGAAACGGCCCCAGTGCCTATGTTCTCAGAGCTATCCTGAACAAAGGCACAAGCACAACTGTACTCAGCTGTGCACTTCAACAAAAGGCAGGTTCACGCTCTCAGGGAAACCAAGATGGAACAAGTCATCGCTGGCTGATACTAAAAGGTAGCCGGGGTGCTAGGAGAGGTGTTTCAACTTGAATAGGGTTTTTAAAGCAGCGCGACAAACGAGCTGGAGAAGGCACAGCAGGTAGTTTGCGTTTTGGAAAGCTCTCCAGCAGCATGAACCCGATGGGACTGCAGGAGTGTGCAAACATGGGAACGCTGACCCGTATTTTAGCAGACTTCCCAATTCTGGGAAGTGCCCCGAGGTGGCACTGCTGCCTTGCAGTGCAGGGATGCACCTGCGCCCGGGGAGAGCAGCTTCTGCTTTTGAAGTGTCCAAAGTAATAACGCAAGGAGGAAGGTCTCTCCCAAACAAGAAAGCTGCAGGTAGGAGGCAAGACCATAGAGCGGCTTGGGCTACAGCAAGAAACGGGTGCTGCTACAACACCAGGGCTGCCACAGGAGTGAGCTGGCAGGCTTTCCTAACACCACACTTCTTCCACACAGACACTGGAAGTCTCATCCTTGTACCACATCATGGCTTATGAAAAACAAAGGCTGGCATTCTCGAACCCCCAGGAATTCACTGTGTATCTGAAACCATGGCTCTCTTTTGAGAGTCCTGGGCATTAGCAACCCAAATGCATGAAGGCATCTCCAACTTACTCTTCAGCATGCCAGAGCAGACACACTTTGAAGTATTCACATTCTGGAGTCAGTTTCCATATATTAACTGATGAGGGATGTATGTAATCACACCTAGACAAGCCCTATAAATGAGCATAACCCCAAACTGAACTAAAAAATCAGCACCCAACTAACTGCATGCTAACAGCTGGGTGCTGAGAAACCATTGTGGGAGCTTCAGTGCTCCTGAGAAGAGCCCAGCTTTCCAGAGGTGGGAGCTCATAACCAGGGGCTGATCCAGAAGGCGACAGGGCTGTGATTTTGCAGGAACACCAATGCCAGGGCAAATACCACTTGTAATATCCATGCAAGACTGCCTGGCAACTCAGTGGAACAGTGTGGAAACACATGAACTGATGGACACAATCAGCACCCCCCTCAGCAAGTAGCTGAGGATGTTGGGGTAAACTTTGTCCAAGGCAGTGGCACAGAGGTAAATTATTAACACTGTTTCTGTAGATCCCCCTTTACATGGAGTGGGGGCAGGAAAATCAAAACCATGAGTGAAAAACAGGATCTGTGGAGCCACATGAATGCTTCATTTTGAGAGGAATCTGGTGGAGAACTGGGAAAAGGGACTGCACCATGTCCAGGAAGCAAATGGTACTGAGAAAAGAAACCAATCAGACCATAGTAATATCTCCCCCAGCACCCTGAGCACCGTGTGGGGAGAGAAGGCAGGACAACTGCTGAGCAAAACACACTGGATTTTCCACATAGGTAGTTTTTCATGTTGGACTGTAACTCAGGGATTATTGCAGGAGACAGCAGCCAGGCAGGCCAGCCACCATTGCGTGTCAGGCCAGCAGAATACAGCGCCGCATGAATATGACCTGCCCAGATGGTCTGGTTAAATCCTAAATGACTCGTGGGGTAATTGCTTAAGCAGGTCAAAGCAAAAAGTTACTGCAAGGAATAGATCTGGCTTTGTGCGGGGGGGTGGAGGCTGAAAATCACACTTCCCCAGTGAAACTACGAGCTACTAACAGCATCCTATTAGAAATACAGGGTGGATGAATGACTGGATGAGCGCACGCTGCTCCGGTCCCCTGCCTTGGGACACAGCTACC
>NW_009911122.1:0-7428 GCF_000696875.1 Nestor notabilis
GGCAGCACGGACATCCCGTAGGATCCAAACCCCAGCCTAACCTCATCCAAAAGGGATTAAATCCAGGGAGAACTCTTCAGATGCTCATGCTCTCAATGCCATGTAATGGTCGTGGGGTTCTTCTCCCCAAAGAGCCGCGCTTACGGGCAACCTCTGTCCTTCCAGGAGCCACCTCCATCCCCCCGGATGCCTCCATGCTGCCAAGGACTGATGGCAGCTCAAAGTTCAGCATCTCCGCCGAGCGGGAGCTGATACCTCCCGGCACCTCTGTCATGCAGCCAGCCCCTAAGCCCCCTGGAGCCCAGCTCCAGGACCCCAGCCTGGCCCTGCCACCCTGCTGCTGCTGGCAGAGGCGATCCAACCTGCCTGGCACAAACCAGCGGCGCGGTGGGAAACTGACAGCAGCCGCTTGGAGCGGGTGCCATCAGGATCCCCCGTTGTTTTCTGCCCGTGGCAATGGGCTCCCTTTAGCCGAAGGTGCCGAACTGAAAACCAAATTCCTAGAGCGCACCCAAGCCACAGCACCTCCAAAGGGCGTTCACGTGGGGATCGGCACAGACATGAGCCACAGTGACTGTGTCCACTCAGGAACCCAAGCGCAGAGCTGAGCCCCAGCACCAGCCCAACCTGGGGCAGGTGAACTGGTCTCAGTTGCTCACAGCAGAACCACTGTCTAACGAGTTGTCACAGAAAGTAGCTGCTTTCTCAAAAGTAAGTTTTCCTTACTGAAAGTTTCAGCTTTATAAAACAGTAACTCTCAGGACAGAGCTACCAGGAGCAGCTCTCTCCTTCCTGCCACCAAATTTATGCTGTTTAACGGAAGCTCCTTCTGAGTGACTCCAGGACAAGGGAAAGCAGGAACTCCTTACTATCATATCGGAGTGAGGAGCTGCACATAGCAGCTCCGAGTGCTGACCCGATTCCAGAGCCATTCCCTGTCCCCAGATAATCACACGCTGGTCTCTGCTCTTTTGAGGCTGCGGTAAGAGGATGGCATCAGCCTCAGGAACCAGCTTCCTCCTGCTGGGTGGATGGTGGGTGAAGCTGGTCCCAGCCACACCGTGTCTCTCCCTGGCCACCTCTGTGCAGGGCAGAGCAGGGGGTGAGCATGGAGCCGGCCCTGTTTTTCCCTCCTGGCGAAGCAGCAAGCTCCCTGTCTGAACACCATCTTCCAGCCCAGCGCCGCACGTGTCAGCACAAGAACAAGATGTTTCACGTTAAATTACCAGCGACTGACTTGCACATCTGACTGACACCCAGGCCAGGCACAGCCATCAGGGATCCCAGCTCATCTCGCTGCCTCCGCTGCAGCTCCCTCCCGGGACGGCCCAGTCCAAGCCAGGCCATAGCCCTGCAGTGGCAGAGACGGCCACGGCGCCAGAGCTGTTCCCCGATCTGGACACATCTGCTGCAGTCCTGTTCTCTGCGCTCCTCTCTCTGCTCTCCAAATTAATTCAAGCTGCTGCTGCTCGCGTTCTCGGTGTGTAGTTCCCACTACACCACCCCTCCCCACATCCATCCCCTCTCTGCCTATTAGATCTATCCTCGCTCGCTCTGCAGTACGCTCTAACCATCGCTCTCTTACTGGTTCTTGGCTTCTCTTGCCTCATTGTCTGCGTAGACTTTCTCCCAGCTCTCTTGTGAGACAAGTCAGTACAGGCCAATCTGCTATGGCCTGTGTTTGCTTTGCCTGGGCACAAGCAGCAGAGCACAGCCTGAGGGTGGTTAGATAAGATCACCTCACTGCTAACAGATACCGAATGGAAATTTGGAGATCTTGCTGGAGGTTTGTTCCACTGTCTCCCCAGATCAGGGGAGACCTTGTAACAGTCTTCCAATACCTAAAGAGGGCCAAAAAGAAACCTGGAGAGGGGCTTTGGACAAGGGCCTGTAGGGACAGGCCAAGGGGAATGGCTTTAACCTGCCAGAGGGGAGATTGAGATGAGCTCTGGGGCAGAAGCTCTTCCCTGTGAGGGTGCTGAGGCGCTGGCACAGGGTGCCCAGAGAAGCTGTGGCTGCCCCATCCCTGGCAGTGTTCAAGGCCAGGTTGGACACAGGGGCTTGGAGCAACCTGCTCTAGTGGAAGGGGTCCCTGCCCGGGGCAGGGGGGTGGAGCTGGAGGAGCTTTAAGGTCCCTTCAACCCAAACCAGTCTGTGCTGTGCCCACCCCATGGGTGGCCTGAGCAGTGCTGGGCACGGCCAGGCTGCACACACCGGTACACACTCAGTGCCCTTTCAGTAACCATGGCTAAACCCGACGTAAACAAGCAGCTTATGTAGGCCAGAAACTATCACACGCTGCATCTGCTCTAGTGTTTCATTTCTGTGACAACCTGCCCTTACAGCAGCACAACAAGGGGTGTGTTTATTCCAGCAGCGCTTGTGATAAGTACTGAGTTAATGGCACACACGATTTGCTGGCCCGTCCTCTAACAGGCCTGGGATCTAATTAATCTCTGGCAAGTCCCTCTGAACCAGCAGCAGTGTTGGCCTGCACATGCAGCAGTCGAGACAACTAATTGGAGCCAAACTGTACAGTGAGACAGGAGGAAGGGACGGCCTCGCTATGGTGGAGGCTTTTCAGAGCCACAGAGCCAAAGGCAGCGTTTCTGCTCATTAGAAGAGCAGCATTTGTGCGAGTCTCTTACCTGCCATCACAGCTCAGGAAGTATTTGAATCAGTCCCCCAGAGAAACCAACATGTGTCCAGGCAGAGCCTGAGCAAGCTTTGGTCTCAGCTGCTTTGTAAACAGAACGCAGATCAGCCCGAATGTGTCACCCCTCCGCAGGCATTTCACCGATCGGTCAGTTTGTAACAGGGCACAGAATCAAACCCTGCACGTCTGAAGGGAAACGTGCTCCTCGCTTTCTGTTCCTACCTGGGTCACTACATTACCCAGCTGCTTCCTGCATCACCTGTGCCTTCATCATCCAGATAAATTAATCTCCATGCCAGACACGCATGGAGGAAGGTGTAATTTTATCTCCCTTTGCTCCATGAAGAGTCACAGCCTTCGCTGGAAGGATACAGCAAGGCCTTGTTCCTGAGGCATCCTCCACCCCATCCCATGGCCAAGGTCACCACTGGACACAGCACAGCCGGCGGCAGCAGACCTCTGCCTGCAGTGGCACGGCTGTGGGTACACACAGGCGAGCAGCAGACGTGTCCAACAGCACAGCACAGCACCCCAGCGCCCAGGCTGTCATGTTCCTCCTGTCACCCCCATTTTGCTCTGGGTTCCAAGAAAGGGAGCAGGGAGGAAACGTGTTCAGACGGAAACCTCCGTGCAGCCGGTGTTTACACACTGTGCTCCTGGACCAGCCTGGCCTCACGCCGAGCTCAGGAGAAAACAAAGCGTGTGCCAGCCTCCTGGGAGCCAAATGCGGCCGGAGCCCGGCTGCCAGCCCGGCTGCTCCCGGCTCCTAGAGCGGCTCTTTCAGCCAGCGCCCGACCCGCACAGCAACACCCAGCCCTGCACAGGGAGCAGGGCCCGGGCTCAGCACGAGCGCTTGTCATGGGGAGCTGCCTGTGTGCAGCCGCCAGGGCAGCGACGGGAATGGGAGCAGGTGGGATGTGACTCTCCAAAGCCGTGCAGCAGGTCGGAAGTGGGTGTAGAAACCAGGGCAGCTGCCCAGACCGCCAGAACAGCCTGGCCTATGGAGCCATTGCACACCCCGAGAGAGGGTAACACCCCAAAGGAAAGGAATGTGCTTTGGCAGCAGCAGGGGGTAACACGCAGGCTGTGGATGAAGGTTGAGGCAGAACGGCTCTTCCCACACACACGTGTTTGCAGGACAGTGGTTCATTTAATTTTCATGACTCCATGGGGCTCTATTCCCATTTTAAGGGGAAGATTTTGGAATATCACCAGGAAAGATTTACGCAGAAAGCTTATCTTGGGTCTCCAAGCCTTGCCAAGCACCTCTGCTGCTGCAGGAAAGCAAATATGTTTTCAGGGAAGTGCAATGGTTGTGATGAGGCAGCAGCTCTGAGAGGCAGCCAGTGAAGCCATGTTCCAGCACAGTGTTAGAGCACTGTGTTCCACAGCATCCGTGTGATGAATTGCATTAATTAAGCAGCACATTCCAACAAGTACAAGGGAATTGAGTTTCCAAGTCAGTGTCACACAGACCAGAGCTGTGCATGGACTCTGTGTAACACACACTGTGGTTGTACCCGAGGATGTGAATGCTGCGGGGACGGAATTAGAAAGAAGTGGGTGAAGTGACATGCCAAAACCTCCTCACATTCACACATGCGTCAGGAAATCGCTGCCACTAGATGATGGGGAACCCCAGGGGCTGCTTCCTCCTGGCCTTGGCTCAGAGCAGAGGCAGAGGGAACCTCAGCACCTCCGTGCCTGGACCGGTGCTTCTGGGGTGGTACCCAGTGGAATAACAACAGTGGGACAAAGCAATGGACTGATTTGGTCGCAGAGATAAAGCTGTACCATAAATATGGTAACTGGGAGGACAGACAAACAGAAGGGATAAAGGGAAGTGATAAGGAGCCTAAAGGAATGTGGAGATCAAATGGAACTTAACCAGCCCCAAATGCCTTCGTGCTCCTGATAGAACAGGCTAGCAGGGAGTGACCACGCTCCCGTTTAACAACTGATTCATTTGCGGTGGAAAAGAGAGAAACTGTGTCTCTGAGGGAACACAGAGCACGCAAATCCACCTGAACACGAGCAGAGCTGCCGGGGGGTCTGCAGGGGGATGATGCTCTGTCCGTGGGAGTCAGCCCGGCCCAGAAGAAACATCTCCAGTAGCCGTTTGTCACTGGCAGGTCTTGCCCCGTCCCTGCCGGGCTGGGTTTTACTGGCTGCATTGGAAAGCAGAGCTCCAAGGCAACGCAAATGCACTTTCCAAAGCTTTAGTATGGAATCAGTAGCAAAGGGAAGGCTCCTCCTGAGCTTCTAATCCTTGTGTGTATGATGTCCTGGGTTGGACCGTCAGCAGCTCAGAGCCTTGTTTAAACTCAAATGATCAACAGTGAAACCAGAACCCTTTGACCTTCAGTAGCTGCCTCACACTGTGTCTCTTGGGAACTCCTGTCAGCACAGGAGAGATCCTTGGTTCATTTTTAGGTTGATGAGGAGCAAAGAAGCAGGGTCTCAGCTCAGCAACATCCAGGCATGGATTTGCAGTGTAATAATAGCAACCACGGCGTCTCCCACAACAATCCTAAGCAGCAGCATCTCCCGACGCCAGAGAAACACCACACAGCTCTCCTGACCTCGCCAAACAGCTTCGTTATCTCTGCCACACTTTGCTCTCCATCTGGTGGGGTCAGCAGGGAACCAGGGTTTGAAGCCTGCCTTCTGCTGAGGCAGCAGCAGAACCTGCCACAGCAACACCAGGCAGCCTGGGGGGCACAGGAGAAGAGGAGATGGTGGCAGGGGATGCACAAACACAGGGAGAACAGGAGTGCCTGGGGTGACCTGCGGGGCTGGCACGGGGCTGGCACCTTGCACTGCCACTGCCCAGCTCCTGCACTTCGTGGAACTCTCTGTACGTGGTACAAAATACATCTTCCTCCTGCTTTTACTGCTCCCTCTTGGATGCTGGCTGGTGGTAACGGGGTTTCCCGTGAGTGGGACTAGGTTCTGGAGAGGAGCTTTGGCTCATGCTGGGCAGCAACCTGCACCCAGCTCTGGGAGCCGAGCTGCTGCAGAGCAGTGCGCAGCCTCGGAGCAGCCCTGCACGCAGGCAGCACGCAGTGTCCTGGCTCCTGTGCCTCCCACAGCGCGCTGGGGACAGGCAGAGCACCAGGCAACGAAGTACCTGCCCGGTGGGTTCAGGAGCTGTGTAACAGGAGCCTGCCCAACGCTGGGAGAGCTGTTCAGGGGTGGGTTTTCTCAGACTTGTCATTTAAAAGGAGAGAGGAAAAAACAGCCATGGACAAAGCATCCAAAGAGCCTGAGAACCGCTGTGAAAGGAGCCTTTTCCTCTGCCCTTCACGTGCTTCATGTGTGGGGTGCACTCACAGCACCCACCAGGCACCGTCTGGAAAGTTGAGAGCTCCTCTACTTCCCCCCAGTAACCTGCGAGCAGCGCGCTCGCTCTCCAAGGGCTCGCTTCCCGGCTTCTGTGCCTAAATCCAGGGCTTGTTTTAGCTGGGGAGACTCCAGCCCCCTTAAACAGTGTCAGTCTTCTTGCATTTTGTTATTTGAACACGCGTGTTCGCTCACCCCGGTGGAGCGAGCTGCTTCGCAACTCCATCGATAGAGTAACCTCGGTCCTGCTCACTCCAAACCCCTCACACAGAGCCCGGGAGGAGTTCACAGCGGCCTCTGTGTAAGTGCCTCTGCTTGCCCGGGGTGTGACTGCACAGCGCTGCTCCCGCTCCTGCTCCCGCTCCCGCTCCTGCTCCCGCTCCTGCTCCCGCTCCCTTGCACAGCCGGTGGAAGGGGACAGAAGCACAATAAATCATTGCAGTAAGGAACCCGTAAGGATTTCCCCCACGTCAAATTCCACTCTGCAGCAGCAGCTCTCTGGCCACATCCTCCCTGCGTTTACAGCTGAATGGTAACAGGAGGAGTGTGAGTTACTTCAGTGTTAACTACAAAGACTTGGTAGATGAGGGTCAGGATAAAGCAGACAGTGAAAGGCATTGAAAGCAGGGACTGAGCAGCCTAATACAAAGTGATGGCAACTTTCCTTTCCTTCTGCCAACTTCTGCACCACAAGGCAGCCCCTGCAGCGCAGTGTGGTGGGCAGTGTCCGTGTCCACACACGTCTCTGCTGCCTGTGCGGATTCACAGCTGCTCTGTATCCTGGCCTTCTGCTGTTGGTACTGATGAGGGAAAGAAAATCGCTTGTATGTTAAAGAAAAGCTGAAATCCTGGAGCACAAGACTCAGACATCAGGAAAAGAGCCTGTTTCCACCCTAATCCCAGCACAGTTAGCATTCCTGTTAGTGGAATTTGGACTACAGCGAATGCTGATTAACATTTCCATCTTACTTCACACGATCTTCTCCCCAGCTGGGGCAGTGACAAAACCACACTGTTTGTACTTGCCCCATCACTGGTGAAGCGTGCTTTCCCAGCCCTGCCGCCAGAGCCGTGGAGAATGAAAGGCTACTATGTTTAACTGATCCTAATACGGATCAATTCCTGAATGCAGGAATGGCATCCTTTCCTATAAACCTCCCCCTGGATAAGCAGAGTTCGCTGGCAGGCTAATCCTGGGCTGGGGGGCCGGCGGTCGGCAGGGAGCAGGGCAGGCAGAGCGATGGATGGAGCACTGGTAACCGCCAGCCCATAAATAATGCAGCTAATTTTACACCTGCCTCCCTCATTCCTGCGTGCGGGGAGCTCAGCGCAGAGCCACAGCGGCCAAAATTAGAGCAGGTCACAGACATGATCCTCAACGTGATAAAAGCAGAGACGTCCAGCGGGTGCCGCGTCCTGAGCACCGCAGC
>NW_009911123.1:0-4824 GCF_000696875.1 Nestor notabilis
CTGGCTCCAGGGCAGAGCTGCTCCAGCCCTTTTGCAGTAAATAACAGTGCTCACAATCACAACTGGGGTGAATTCTGCCTCTGGCAGGAGCACCTCTTCCTCTGTCCACACCTTTACTACGCCGAAAGCCCCATCTCAGGGATGGTCTCAGGAGCGGGGCATGGTCGGGGGGATGCTGCGTGTTGCAGGCACAGGAGCAGGAGCGTGTGGTGGGAATCCTGCCTCGTGCCTACGTGAGGACCTCAGGCTGCTCCATTAACTCACTATAACACGGGACGCTTTGTGCTGAAAGCTGTCGCTGTCGCTCTCGTATTCACACAGTGAGTTCACGAGGTCATAGCCGGGGTCCTGCCTGCCCAAACTAATCGACCTGCTCAGGGTGTTTATAGGACGACCAGGTCGTAGTGTGAGTTCTGCGTCCTCATCCCGTACTTCTGGGACGCTGCTGAGTACGTGACCGGTGCATGTTCACCTCTGCCAGGGCATCTCCTCCCTACCTGCGGTGACTTGTCCGGGCTCTTCATCCTTCCTCATTGTTCGTTCACTCTTTGTCGTGTTGTTGTTGTCAAAGACACGGGAGAGGAGCTCAGACCTTGTCCATGTGTCACTCGTTTCACCCTGTGGTTTCTCTGTCCGTGGCTCCGTTACCAACTCGTAGCGCTGGGAAACAAAGCCAGATGTAGGCGCCAAAGAGGAAAACCAGCAGTCGGCCTAAATGCAGGACAACTGTCTTTGGTAATTCAGTGCTTTTTAGTAAAGGTTTACAAGTGTTAAGCCAGTGTATGCGCTGTAGCTGGAAGGTGCGTTGGGAAAGCTCAGCAGTTGCTTAGTTTATCATAACAAGCTTTTATAATAGAAGTCCTTTGTTTTTCTCTCAGCTCTCAAGCTGAGGACACCTTGATCTGCTTCTCGCCTTAACCCTTGCGCTTAAACACGCACAGTTGTCCTCAGCGGTGTGAGGGGAGAAGTTCTTCTCTAAAACCAAGGGCCAGGCCATGATTTGGCTCTCGTGGCATAAACTTCTGCCGAGGGGAGCTCTCGTGTGTTCGGTTGGTGCCCGTTGTTCTACTGCTCCGTAAGGAGGAATTCCTTGGGAATTCCTTTTCCCCGTGTTCGGCTGTGGTGTTTAGGCTCAGGTGACAGCGGCCATGGGAACACAAAGGGAATTATGATTAATTGCACGGCTTTCCTCCTCGGCTGGATGATACGTGTATTTAAAGTACATGTAATTTGCCGTACGTAATTCGCGCTGCAGTAGGACCCGGACTCACTCAGACACAAATAACGTCTCTACGTTGTTATTTCACTTTATTTCACCAGAGATCAGGGCATCTTGACTGAAGGATGAAGACAGGCAGAAGGAGATGGTACATCTGAAGAAGAAACTAATTTGTTTTTATGTTAATGTGCAACAGAATGACGGGGAAAGCACTTAACAGCAGCCCTAAAATGGCTTCACGTACAGCACGTCTGGTTTTATCCTTTCTAAGTGAAGGCGGCTGTTCTCAGAAGGGTTATGTACAGACCTGGTGGAAGAAGATGCAGTAACAATGACAGGGGAGCGATCGCAAGGGAAGGGCTTGGGGCAAAATATGGAATATTGAGTTTAATTACAGTTGTTCGACCCCACAAAGGCGGTGGGAGCGGAATACGTCTGTTAAACCCTTCAGAAACTAACCTTCGTTGAGGCACGGAACTCTGCGAGGATGCCCTGGGATTACAGAGCTACGGCACAAGAACTGCGCCAGGACCATTAACAGGGGGCGTTTTCAACAGTTTTTACTTAGAGACACCCCTGAACAAGGAGTGCGAAGCACCATCCACAGTCACAGTGATTTGCTGCGTACCCCAGGCGTTTCCTGGCTTCCTCGAGTCCTGGCGCTGAACAGCAACGACGAGCAAAGTCTCCGCAGCGCAGAGGAGCTCAGAACTTCACAAGGAGCAGCTTCCCCTAATCGGTGCTTTCGGTCCGCGTCGGAAACGTAACCACCACGTTGTGGCTGCAGGGAGGAATGAGCAAGGGGAGCCGGTGGGGTGGCGTGGAGGGTTTTACTGCAATCAGAGGTGCATTATTGATGGGGAATGATAATGTCAGCATTAGCTGTGTCACCGGCGTGGAGAGGAATGGAGATGTGGATTTTCCTCTGTGCGCCAGGAAGTGTGGATTATTAACGATGTGCCAAGGCACGAAGCTCTGCTCAGGGCGACAGGAACACGGCTCTGCCACAGCCCCGTCCTCAGGCCTCCGAGCTGGGAAACGCAGCCACCTTCTAACGCGGCTTCTTGCGGAGAGGATCCGGCGGTGCGAGGGGACGAGGGGCACCGAGCTGGCGGAGATCTGGCAGGTTGTGTGCGTGTGCCCCGTCCTGCGCCCGAGCTCTTAAAAACTCAGAGCGTAGAAAAGGGCGTCCGTAAGGAAAAACACAACCGAGAAGATTTAACAATGAACGTGGAGATAATTGCAAAACTTTTTGCCTTAAAGTATGCAAGTGAATCGTGTTCTGGTTGAGTGGGGGTCGTACTTGACAGCATATTTTAAAGCATCCGGCTTTTAAGCCAGGTAAAACGAGACTCGGCAGAGGATGGGAAGAGCTGGGTGGGTTTAGAATCGCCTTCGCACGATCCCGAAGCAGCATCCCGGGTAGGCGGGACGGGCGCCTCCTCGGTGGCACGAGCACTGTGTTGGGACCTGAGGTTACTGCCAGTGGACTGGGGAGACAGGCACGCGGGCACAGACACGAGCCAGGCACAAGGGTCCATCTCTGTTCCAGGGCATCGGCGGCGTTTCGGACGGGAGCGTACAAATGGAGGTGCGAGGTGGATCTGGCTCTTCTCGGTGTGACTGCAGAGCAGAAGGCGGGATGAGAGGGGAAACACAACGCAGACCACCAAAACACGTGCACGGGGGGGTGCTCTGAGGTTCATCTTTAGCTGTTAATGAGTTTGGCACAAGGGTCCATCTCTGTTCCAGGGCATCGGCGGCGTTTCGGACGGGAGCGTACAAATGGAGGTGCGAGGTGGATCTGGCTCTTCTCGGTGTGACTGCAGAGCAGAAGGCGGGATGAGAGGGGAAACACAACGCAGACCACCAAAACACGTGCACGGGGGGGTGCTCTGAGGTTCATCTTTAGCTGTTAATGAGTTTGTTCTGTGCCCATCTGGGCAGGCTGCTCACCGACAGGGCAGTGGCACCAGGAACACCTCTCGTCAGAGGTGGGAACTCACCAAGCTCTTCACCAGGGCTGCGTTGGTGCCGCCGAGCCGCAGGACCCCCCGTTCCGCTGGTGGGGAGGAGGTTCGCTGGGTGCTCGGCGCTCACTCCGCGTCGGCTCCAGCGTGTCCGAGTTCAGGTTATTGTGCTGCACGTCAGACCCTTGCCGTGAGCTGTTTGTGCTCCTCTCCTGGAGGATTTCCCCACGTGCTGCCGTGGCCTTCGGCGTTTTCCGTGCAGGAACAGAAACACTGGAACTTCGGGTGGTTAAAATACTGTTTCTGAAATAAGCATCGTTCTGTTCTTATTTCACTCCTTGCGACACGTTTCCACAACTGGGAACTTTGAGTTAACGCTGTTTAAACCTGCTGCCCCTGTCACCCCCCGGGCGTGCTGGTCGTGGCACCGCGGCGCGGGTGAGGCTGGAGGAACCTCTGGGCAGAACCTGGTCCAAGGCTCTGCTCAAGCAGGCCCGTGTTGAGCTGGTTGCCCAGGACCAAATCCAGGAGGCTTCCGAATATCTCCAAGAATGGAGACTCCACAACATCCCTGAGCAACCTGTACCAGTGCTTGGTCACCCTGTGTCCCTGTTTGTGTCCGTGGCCCCTGGTCCTGTCACTGGGCACCACTGACAAAAACCTGGCTTCATCTTCTCTTCTCTGCATCCTCCCTTCAGGTATTTATCCACGTCCATAAAATCCCCCTAAACTTTCTCTTCTCCAGGCTGGACATCCCCAGCTCACGCAGCCTTTCCTCACAGGAGAGATGCTCCAGTCCCACCACCATCTTCAAGCACTTCTTTTGTGCTCTCTCAAGTATGTCCATGTCTCTCTTGCACTGGGGAACCTACAGCTGGGTCAAGGCAGGATCTTGTGTCTCGTATCCTCATTGTCCTAATCAGAGTTAATCACAGGTTTTCTGATCTGTGACCTCCTTGAGAGACTCTTGCTTTAATTACAAGCAAAATTATCTGAGCCAAGGATAAACCCCCACGATTCTATAGTCTTAATTTCCTGTATATCGTGTGATTAAGTGGAATTTAAAATTTTGCATGGCTGTAGATTTTATGGCTTAATTCCTTACTGTTTTCGTACTAGGAAGGGAGAAAAAAGCTTGCATATATGAGAATCAACAGAAGGAACTGTTATTGCTGGCACCAGAGACATTATGATCTCCCTTGAAATAGAACAAATACATTAAAAATGTATTTAGATGCATTTAAACATGCATATTATTCCACAGATGAGTGTAATGGTTTCTGAGGAGCTATTAGGTTTTAGCAAGCAAAAAACATATTTATTTGTATGACTTTGAAGAAGATTATTTAACAAAAATGACAGTAACGGGCCCCTTTAGGTTTCATTATATAAATCTTAATTCAGGCATTTGGATTATTAATCCAAGCAAGTGCCACAGACCTAAATGACTCATTACACACACACTTTGCATACATTTATTAATAAACTCCTAAATCGCCTATTATTGTTAATCGGATTTTTCTAGAGCATCCGGATTTGCAGCATAAACAGCGCAAAGCCCGTGCCCCCGAGGGCTTTTGTCCATCCCCACGTCGTGCCACGGCGCAGTTGGGAGCCGGGAAAGAGGTGCAGCAC
>NW_009911123.1:4855-19086 GCF_000696875.1 Nestor notabilis
AGCGGGTCACGCCGCGCTCTGTTCCCGCAGCCAGCGCACTCGAGGCGTTTTTGGTTACGACCAACATAACTCTGAATTCGGATGTGGAAAAGCTCTTTAAAAATGATGTTCTGTAAAACGAAAATCCAGGCTTGAATTAGCGCGTGGAAGAGGTTGAGACGTGGCAACGCCAAGACACGACTGGCTTCCGAGCAGCTCACTACGTGGACAAGGCAAAGCAGGGAGTGGGTGATCCCTGTTGTCTGGGGGAAGAGGAGTGATGGGAGGTTGTTGGGAGGGACACTGCGGGTACCAGCTTCCTCGTCTGCAGTTCTGCTCTCCTGGTACCCAAATCACGGTCAAGTCAACACGCAGGGAGAGCCAACGGGTTGAGGTTTTGGGTCAAAAAAAAAAAGGTAAGAAAAGGCCCAGAGGAAGAAAAAGCCACTTTCTTCATGGATGAGGCATGAAATTGGAGTAAATGAGGTAGGATGGAGGAGAAACTAAGTGATCGCTGACACACATAGTGCCTGAAACTCTGCTGCCTTTTCTAATGTCTGTACTCGGTGACATCTTTGGTTCTGTTTCTTTTCTCTTTGCATTGCAAATGTTGAGGCACTTAAATAAAACTTAATAAAAAAGAAATGGGAACAAAATCCAGCCTGGAATTCTTATGGCTGAGCATAAACTTGTCCAAACAGGAGTGTGTCATGCAGGGATTTTCCCATAAAACCAGCCAGGCTGGATCTTCTGCCAGGGGAAGAAGAAGGGGAATATTTGAGGACTGGCTATGGGAACAGAACACAAAGACGCCTGTGTCGTGCCCAGAGATGGTTTTGGATTTTGGCTATTTGTCCTCCAAAAAGCCCCCCGCCCTGTCAGGGTTATCCTTCACGTGTTCGATGGGAGATCACTGCTAATGAAAGTGATTTATTTGCAGTCTCACTCAGTCAGACCTTCCTCTGGAGGGACGTAGGCAAGAGCGAAGGACCAGGGTCCCGAGCTGTGCGGTGCAGTGGAAGGGGCTGTGATCGGCCGCAGCCAGAGAGCCCATCGCCCTGTTTCAGACTGCCTGCGAGCTCTGCAAATTCAAGCGGTTAAATACATAAATACTTAAATACATCATGAATCCTTCAGCCAGGAAATGTGAGAGCTGCAAGGTTAAAACTGCGCTTCACTTTGTTTTATTACTTATGCATGAATAAAAGCATCTAAATCCTGTACGAGCCAAATCTCAAGGGGAAGGCGTTTCTATTTTGCCTAATTTCAGCCATTTTCCTCAGGTGCCAAACACTTCTTCGTGTTTGTTTTTTTCCTGATGGGTGTAAGTGTGGAGCTTTACATGGACACGGGGGTGAGAGGCGCTGGGGCAGCGCTGTGGACGTGCTACTGTGGCCCAACCATCCTCCCTCACTAACCACCCTGACAGATCTTTTCCCAGGGTGTTTCCTTGTAAGATGCCTCTTAAGTTGCTTGGGAGCAGCAGCTTCAACCTTGAGAAGTTCCTGTTTCAGCTCTGTGAGGAGCCTGGTGAGGTGGGGACGTGCTGCCGGTGGGGCTGGACCAAGGATGCGGCGGTTGTGCCGCGTACACATCCTGATGTGGTGCGAGCCCGGGTGCTGGAAGGATTCTGCTGTTGAAACCTTCTTATTCCCTGCCTGAAGATGCCACCATCTGCAAGCTCACAAGTACCCTTGATTCCTGTTGCATCGTGCCGGTGGCATGGGCGGGCGGATAGCACAGAACCACAGCGTTACAGAACAGTTCAGGTGCAAGGACCTCTGGAAGTCGTCTTGTTCACCCCCACGCCGTAGGAGGGTTCCCAGTAGACCACGTTGCTCAAAGCCTTGGCCAGCCAATTTTACGTGTCTCCAAAGAAGCACAGTCCGCGACCACCCCGGCTCATGCTTCAGTATTTGTCCATCTTCATGGTGTGTATTTTGCTCATCACAAGTAATTGGAATTCTCAGCACCGTGACTTGGGTCCGTCGCCTCATCTCCCACCACTGCACACCCCGGGGAGCAGCCTGGTTCCGCGCTCTCCACCACCTCCCCTCAGGTAACTGAGGACCACAAGGTCTCCCCATGTCTTCCTCTACTAGAGCTGAACAAACGTGCCCTCTCAGCCTCTCCTCGTTTCCTGCACTCTCCTGACCGTGGGTAATCGAGAAGTTCAGTTTTAGGCCTATCAGGTTGGCGTCTTTCACCAGCTCTAAAAAATAACTCACTTCTCACTTTTCCTCCGTAAAGTCTTTATTGCTCAGCGCTCAAAAGGGGAAGTTTTCTAAAAACGTTTTATTCCCCTGACGTGCCACCTTTTCGGTGCCATTTAAACTGCATCCCGCGTCCAGGCAATAGTATATATTGTCTGCAGTAAAACCCAGCAGCAACGACAACCGAGTACGGAACTTCTGGCGGAACAGGGAGTTAGCCCGGGGCGAGCTGCGTTGGGCGAAGTCCCGGTGCCTGTGTGCCAGCGGGAGGTGCTCTCAGGATTGCTCCTTGCAGGCTGGCAGAGGCATTCATTTTAATTCTTCAGAACAAGTGCAGCGTATTTGAGCGGGAGGAAGTGCTGCCCGCGGGATGTACGTACATCTAAGCACTGGGAGACTTCTTTTCACAGCTTAGTTACTTTCTGGCTTAATCAAGTTGGTCTAAATTGTCTGAGCACCCGTCTTCTTCTTTGTCTTTTGTCAGTCTTTGGGGCTGGATGTAAGCAGTGCGCTCAGACACACAGGATCATCCAGTCCCAGACTGGTTTGGGTTGGAAGGGACCTTAAATCCCATCCAGGGCAGGGACACCTTCCACTAGAGCAGGTTGCTCCGAGCCCCTGTGTCCAACCTGCCCTTGAACACTGCCAGGGATGGGGCATAACTTTCAACCTGTTGAAATCGAAGCTCTGTGGTTCTTGTCCCCATGTTCTCCCCACGTCACAGTTCGTATCAGGGATCTTTTCAGGGCCAAACGCAGCCATTCCTTTGTTATGGAATGACAAAAACATTCCTTGTTTTGCAGAAGGAGAGGATAACACGCACCAGGGTTCAGCCTCGCAATGGCTCAAGTTATAACAAGTTTGGTTTTGAGTGACTCCAGGGGTGTACGTGCAGACTGCACATATCCCAGAAAACTCAGGAACGGAGCCTATGGAGGACATAGGTCTGCCGAGGAGCAAAGAGCCTTTGGGAATGCTGCGCTGGGCACAGTCCGTACGCACTTTGTTGTCCCAGAGGATCCTGAGGCTTGGACAGCACGGATAGGAGGTCACCCAACCTGCTCAGCCTGAGGGCATTAACTCTTTCCACATCTGGGAGGCAGAATAGACGGACCCAACTGCTGATGTTGGGTGAGGGAGTCCAAATATTGCAGTTGTGGATCCTATCCTGAGGCACCAAACTGTCTTCCTGTAGGGACCCCTCTTTGTCCTCAGCCTTTTTAAGACCTTATCATAAATCCTGTTAAAAAACAACCACCCTAAAAGCAAATGACTCCCCTGCCCCCACTCACCCATGAAATAGACACGTCGAATTTCTCCTTCGGGTGGCGGGTTGGCTGCAGCGTTGTCCTCACATCGCATGTTCTGCTCCTGCCACAGGTTAACCTTCGATCCTCACGCTTTGAAAGCAAAATGGTATGTTGCTTACTCAACATCCTTTCTGCACGGTTTATCACACAAAATACCCTTCTGAGCATTTCTATTTTGACTCCAGTATTTATTTTCGATTAATAACCTCACAGCAGCCTACTGCTTTTAGAAATGATATGGTTCCAAACTTCTCCACAGCAGAGAGGCTTGTAACTGTCTAGTCTAAGTCCAGCACTGAGATCAGCATTTAAAAGAACAACTCACCTCTCTCAGTTTGTGTTTCCTAGGCTGGACGTGACTCCACAAATCCTGCTCAGACCAAACCCAAATCGCGTTACTTGTAAACTTGCCAGTGCACCATGTCCTTCCCCTGCACTTCTTGTTTCACCCCGCGCTGGATGCTGTGCTCTGATCTGTAAAAGTTGATGCCCCAGTCAACAAATCAATGCGTTGATTTCCGTGTTTCCTTGTGCACCTTCAGCAATGTCTCCTGCGAATTAAAGCCCTCCCAGCCTTTCGCCGGGTGCCTGGTGCTTCCCCCCGACTGGCACCTCTACTTGTGATGTGTGTGTGTGCCGGAGCAATTTCCACCTCCTTTGCTCTGCAGCGTGTACAGCAACAGGCGAGGAAGATGTTGGAAGGGGCGCAGATGCCAAAGTGAGAATAGAAATTCCGAAGCTTTTTATCTTGTTTAGTTTCCTGGGGTTTTCTTTAGGACTCTCTTTGCTGTGTTCCAGCGCGCTCCAGCTCTCCACAGGGATTTCGGTTTCTCTGTTTTCTGTTTATTGTTGCAGGAAAAATAAAAGTTACTCCTCTCGCTCCTAAATCAGAGGCTCCTTTCCACACTTCTGATTTAATTCAGAATTTCCATCGTTGACTTCTCTCTATCTCGTTTTCCGTCCTTAGAACAGGTCGTGCTGCTTCTAGCCAGGACATGATTTGCTCACTCCATAAGTGGGTTTTAGAGGCCTGGTGCTGGCTGGGTGAGTGGTTCCAAGGAGCTCTTCCAAATCCCATTGCTTTTTTCCTAAAGAAAGTCCATTATTGCAAAACCTTTGCCTCTGTGCCCACTTTTCCCTGCGTGTCTTGTTCTGCCTTTCTCTGAGGCACGTTCTTCCCACCCGAGCCCGCCGCGCTCCACAGCGAGGGAAGCTGTGAAATCACCTACCCTGCCTAGTGCTCCCTTCCCCTAACGCATTGGTCTCTCGCGGCTCACTTGTACCTTCTGCTCTGACTTTTTCTTCCATTTCAATAAGGGTTGGTGCAAAGGAGATCCTTCCCACTCCGTTTCTCCCTCATGGCACGAACTGCTGCAGTTCGCATTTCAAAACACAGATATACGGAGATATCCACCCACTGGGCAAAGCTGCGGGTAAAAAGGGGAGGAATTCGGGAAGAATTCACAGGTATTTCACTGTACCTCTGCTGCGGAGGCCAAGTAAAAATGCCCACAGAGGAGCCAGGAGGGCAGAGGACATCGCTGCACAAAGCTGGGTGTGCATCGTGCCTATGATCTGCTTTGTGCGGGTGACCCTGTGCTGTGACTGAGAGTCCTTCCTGCCCACTTCTTGGGCTTCTGTTGAAAGAGGGCTTTTTCGTGCCCTAAAAGCAGTGTCCTTCACTCTGTGGCCTAGGAAAAAGTTTTGGTACACCGATTTCTCTTGTGGGTCAGGGGAAGTTCTGGGAAACTGGAAGTTCTGGGAAGGTGAAGGCGGCTGCCGTATACTCCAATTTTGTTTTATACTAAGTGCTTCTTTTTACCTGCCGCTAGTTTAGGTTTGGGGATAGGTGTGGGGCGTCTAAACGGAGCAAAGCAGCCTCTTGCACAGAGCTGAACCACCTCTGAGTTGTTTCGTTCGGAGCCAGGAGCAGTGGAGCCGCAGTGGGGATCCGTGGATGGGCTCATGAGGCTGGGCTCACACGACTGGTCTACTCCTCGTTCCAAGCCGGTGCCTTGTGTGGACACGTGGATGTGTCAGCACAGTCAGACCAGCTCTATTTGGGCATCTCCACAAAGAGCCAGGGAGCACTTTAGAGATGAAAATTACGTTGTAAAACCCTATTTTACCATCCGAAACAAAGACACTTCAGTTTCTTCGCGTGGATGGTGTATTGCACAGGAAATGGGAAGAGCACCTAGGCTGTTGCCCTCGCAGTGTTACCTCTCCACGGCTCTCACCTCGGGCCAGCCCAGGCTTGTTTCACCAGACAGGCATTTCCAGTTGTGCAAAGTGTTCGAGGTATTTGCTTCTCCTCTTTCAAAGAGAATTCATTTTCATGTGCAGATGCAAAAAACTGGCTTCTTCATTTTAAATGAAGATAGCAGTCTCGTATTCACACAGAAAAGGATGAGCCAAGGGAGGTATTAAACTTCGCTTCTGACACCTGTAAAATGTAAAGGATAAATTCATGAAATCATCACAGAATCCCAGCCTGGTTTGGGTCAGAAGGGACCTTAAATCTCATCCAGATCGAACCCCTGCCCCGGGCAGGGACACCTTCCACTGGAGCAGGTTGCTCCAAGCCCCTGTGTCCAACCTGGCCTCGAACACTGCCAGGGGATCTTCACCCTCTGAATTAAACGGGGAATTTTGTCTTTTGTTTCCGTTGAAGTGTGGTTTTGGCTGTGGAATCCAGAGCGTAGGCACCGGCACGTTAAACACAAGCCCCGACTCCCTGCAATGGGAGGGAACACGGCGGCGTGCGCCCGACACGGCACCTTCTTGTCTCCTTGTAGACCCCGGCTGGCGCTTCGGGCCGTGGCTTGTGATGCACCTTTATTTATGGGTGCCTGGTTTAAAGCATTTTGGCACGGAACTTGCATTCTGATATGGTTATAATCGGAGATATCTGAAATGTAATAACCATTCATTATTTTATAAGTAGACCAAGTGAATAATTTTAACTGCGGCTGATGAATACAATTCCCTTTGCCATATATGGAGAATTTGCCAAAAGAAGAATTTCCTGGGTCTTGGCTAACTCTTGTTTTTGCCTTGTACATTTTTAATACTCCTCTTCCCTCCCTTTCCCAGGGATTCATGACAAGCAGGCTCCTCCAGCTATCCCATGTTTTTATACGAGCTACACCAGATAGTTGTATTCAGCAAAGGGAAAAGAGCCAAAAGATCACGTGAGATTAAAAGACTTTATTGTGGGCATTTCTGAGGGTAAAATGCAGTTGTGTCTGTATTTCCAGGTGCAAAAGAAAGGAAAAATTTCCACATCTTTTAGCCATCTGTAAATGTACGTAAATGCATCAAATAAAGCCTGAGTCAATAGTAACAATCAGCCCTAAATCCTACTTGTAAACCAGTGAGAGATATGATGTAGTGTCTTTAACTATTCATGCAATGGGTTGATAACTGGACTTCAGCAAACTAAACAGAGTGAATAGGATTGCTCACGTTCCCTAAATGTCTGTTTCCATGTTCCTTACTTTTATTCATGGGTCTCACATAGACAAAAGTGAAACGCAAAGAGGAATGCAAAATTCGGCAAAGACACTTCTAGCCCATCACCTTTCCCTGGGGCGTGTGAAGATGTGATTTATGAACGGCTCGTGTAGACACAGGACAAAAAGAACACAGGAAAAAATGAAAAGGAAAAGGCCCACCAGACTGCTGTTAGGTGAAGTTCTGGTCCGAGCACTTTATATCTGTGAGAAAATCCCAGCTCTTACCTCTGGAATTGTTTAAAATCTAAACCATTCCTTTTTACGAGATAAGGGTGCAGAAACTTCCACCTTCTCCCAGCTTTCTCTGACTACTTTTATCTTCAGTTGACATCCCTGCTCCAATAACATGGAGTGAATTCCAGGCTTGTTCGATGGGAAAGTGCTGCAGTGCACGCAGTTTTCCAATCCAGGGGGTTCCATGCTGGACCCAGAAGATACAGGCAGGGTCCACAGGATCCCAGCCTGGTTTGGGTTGGAAGGGACCTTAGAGCTCCTCCAGCTCCAACCCCTGCCCCGGGCAGGGACACCTTCCACTAGAGCAGGTTGCTCCGAGCCCCTGTGTCCAGCCTGGCCTTGATGCTGTGCCCTTTGTCACTAGATGATTGGATGTCTGTGGAAATGTGAAGCCAGAAAATACTCAATTCCAGCCCTGGGCAGTGTGTGTGGGGGGTTGTGTGTGTTTATTGTAATCTCTGATTTGGGAGCACCTCCCTGTCTCCACTGATCCCAAAGTGATCCCACCGGGCAGGGCTCAGCCAGGTTACACTGTTCACAACGGCGTTTGAAATTGTCTTTGGCCCTAGAAAATCTGAACTGTGGAAGCTTGAAGAAGACGGTTTCCATTGAGCAAGACTGTAGGAAGAGTTCCCTGTTTTCTCCGGAACGGTGTAAGGCTGACCCCCCTCAAAGGAGGTTATGAAACTCTCTCTGTGAATGTTTTACACTGTTCCCACTCCCACCGATCTGGCAGAAGTTACGATTTTTCACCATTTACACGTAAAACCTTATTTCTAATTTGAAATAACGTAACTTTCAAGTTCATTTATTTTGTGTGATTTATTGAGAAAGCACATCAGTATCACCAAACTAATTATCATAGGCGAATGACTTGCCATAAAATTAATGTACCTAGTGAAAAAGTTAATAGTTATTATTTAAATTCTTGATTCCTCTTCTTTGCCTGTAATTACTTCCAGATATGTGAATGAATACAATTAATATGGAAAAGTGAAAATGAAATTAATTTGTTTCAGACTTTTCTCTCCACAACAACTCTTTATCCTGCAACCTTTATTCTAAGAGAAAGGATTGCTGGAGATCCAATTTTTGTAATTAAATATTTCTTCTTCTTGCATAGCTGGACGTTTAGAAAACTAATTTAAAACCTCACAAAATATTGCATCTTTTAATAATTAATAGAATTACTTGGAAAGAAGTCCCTCGAACAAAGAATTTTAAAGGGGGAAGGGGAATACTTAAAATATTGTGATGTGTTGAAAATGTTGGGGTTTTAGTTTTCTGACAAGTTATTTTTATAACCATAGGTAGGGAAAATTGCTGTTCTTGCCACCTTCATTGAACAAAGTAGATAAAAGGGTAGCAACGTATTTTTCCAGTTGAATTATAATCCTTGTTTACTCTGCATTTCCTCTTAGCCCAACCCCCTGTCTTTCATAACCCAAATTCATTATTCCTCCTCTGTCAACTTTAAGTCTCCAGCCTTTTTTTCCTGCTGGCTTCCCAGCTCCATTTTTGGATCCGCTTGGCTCAGGCTTATCCCCGTGGAGCGGGAGGACAGGCCGGAGCTCTGTGACCACCAGTGTCCAGTCAGAGCTGCTTTGACCTGTCAAAATGAGCTGGTGACCTCAGGGATCATCACTGCAAGGGGTGAGCATGGAGCCAGCGGGTCCTGTTTGCCGAAAGGCTGCGTGTAACTTGCCTCCAACACGCGCGATGACGCTTCACTTCCCATCAGATGGTGTTTGTGGAGAACCTCCCACAGCAAGGACTTGAGAAAATCTCCACATCCTCCTGTACAGTGACTGAACAGCCAAAACCCTCCTCTCCTTCAGAGAACTTCTTGGCTACAAATGATTTACGCGGCCGCCCGGTGCAGAAGCCAGACTGTCGGTAGATGACAAACTAGTTCTTACCAGGTAAAGACATGAACAGTGGTGTTATATTTGGATCGTCAATGTACATAAAACATGAACACTCTGGCAGCTCTGAATGCACGTGTCGTGCTTCTGAAGAATTGTCCAAACACAGGTCAAACACCAGGTACCTTCCCGAATAAATCTCACTGGGGACTCTGACTCCATCTATTAACTCACGTACGGAGAAACTGGAAATATGCTTCAGCATCTGGGCACAAAATTGTCAGTAATTCTCAAAGGCAGTTGTAAAACATGTCTTGTTTATACCGACGACTGAATGTTCCTGAGTTACTGTCCTGTACGCATTACGATATTTACAACATTATTGTTATCTGAATCCTGTTACTAAGAAATAAATCACTTTAAAATATTCTTCCATTAAAAAACAAAACAGCAACCCCCCCAGCATCCCAGCACAACATTACTGCGAGGATGTGCTCAAGAATTTAAGTGCACAAAAGCCAGTCTGTTTACTCGAATGGACAGGTTGATATATATGATTTACAGTATAAAGCTGTAGAAAGAAACACATTAATGCTAAGATGGATTGATGGCCGGTTACGTCATCTGGTGTCGTTTGGGTTCGACACCAATAATCCTCGGTGTAAGCTGAATTCTGACCCCAGCGTTGGAGCAAGGCTTTCCAGCTGGCAGGTTATCACACCCTGCAGATCCTGCAAACCCCTGTTTTTCAAGAAAAGTCAAAGTTTTTGAAGTCTCAGCATCAAAGACCGAAGAATAAGACAGGGAATGTCCTGATGTGTTCTGCACTAGTCTCGGCTGCATTACAATGCCAGAGAGGTGGCTATATCAGTGTTTCATTCTCTATAATAATTTATCTTTGTGACTCATGATTTGGCATGCAATGTAATCAGTAACATCTTCCTTTGGTTTTGAGAAGCACTGAATTCTAGTTCCAGCACATAATGACAACAAACGAACAAAGCTGTTAATGGTTTCCATGTGTTAGAGATAAGGACATTGATTATTCAAATGAACGACTTAGAGAGGTAGGATGGCTTAATTAGTCCTCACGCTTTTTTGCTTTAAAAACCCATATTGTCTTCGATTAAACTCGGGATTCTGTGAGTAAAAATCACTTGCACTAGCAAATAAAAGGGAAGGAAGTGGGGAAGGTGGCTGTAGCCTCTGTCCTGTTTTGTGGTGTCAGGATGGGCTGCAGTATGAGCAACAGTAGATGGTGGTGTCTCTATCAGCAATATCTCCTGGGTGTTTTGGCCACTTTAAATGTTCACACAACTGACTCCATCTGGCTACACGGGCTCTTTGTCCTTGTGGGCACATCTGGAAGCCTAGGGGCCAGACACTTTTCCTTAATCTCCCTTTTCTAGTGTGGGGAAATCCAGATGGAGTCAACAGTGCTGAAGTTACCGGTACTGTTAACAGCAGAACATCCTGAAGGATGCAGTCAAAATCCTTCCAACAGCTCATCATAACTAGAAAAGGAAGCATGGCTTTTGTGCAGATGCAGAATTTGCTTGACTGTAGGCATGTAAGTCACCCATCACCATACTGCTGGTGGTGCTGCAGTTTGCTGCTTGTCTTTCGTTCTTGGATGGGTAAACGTGTTATACGAAAACTGATAAACACTGCAAAGGTACAATGTAGGGAGTTGATGGGCTTGTTCCCTGATCTCATGGAAAATCAGTATGTTTTTTTCCAGGATGCTGCCTTTACCTGGAAACCGGAGGTTTCTCAGTTACCCAGGGGGTGGGCAGGGCTCTGCCACTTGTTTGCACGGCTGCATGAATGGATCAGGTAAGGAGGAATGCCTCTCTAAACCTGAAGGTTTAGACATGAAGGTCCTGTAAACCCTCGTTCGTGTTCATTTGCTTGGTGTAATATATTGTAAAGGTTACATCTCACCTGTATTTCTTCTTAGTGTCATTACAAGTGAATTTCCAACAATAAAAATAGTAACCCAGAACTGATTTCTGTTTGTAGGTGAAGATGCCTACGTGTGTCTAATACGTGGCAGTTCAGTATCTAACCATCCATCACTGGTGGAGATAAGAGTTGATGGATGCAGTGGAGCTTGGGTAGTTGTTTCAATTCCTGTTATCGTAAGTTCACGTCAGCTGGAGAGCTCTCCCCCTTCCACTGACGGAGTTGGCTCTCTTCAGCCACTCTCAGGCTGGTTGACATGCTCTGGGGTGCTGGAGACATCCACGGTGGTGGTATGTAGGAGACAAGACCTGTAGCTGCCTGGGGTAGCAGCCAGAAGGTAGACAAGAGATATCTAAGAAGGTACCAAGTGGTTTAATCTGAATACGTGAGCAACATAGGTAACTTCGGGCTAGAAGATGTGACTGCTTGAAGTCAACAGAAGAACACACGCTCAGGAGGCAGGACTTGTACAATTATTATATTGGATGTACTAATAAGACTAGCTCTGAATTAATATCTGAAAAACTCCTTTGAGCATTGCAGCTGATTCTGTGCATGACTTGGCTCTAATTTCTGTGTGGCATATTTGAACTCATAATGAATATGTGATATAAGCTATCGGCACATTATTTCCCTCCAGCTTGAACTCTGAGGGTGTTTTTTGCTGCTCGAAAGGAGATGACATTTTTATTTTGCAAGATGAGTCCCCTTTTTTCCCCTTGTATTTGTGCTTCTCCACTTTATATTATATTCTTCCAAATAACTCAGATTGAAAAAAGTGGTGAAATGGAATAATAAGGAGTTTTCCCTAAAGGAATTGTATCGATACAGATGGGTTCTATCAGAGTTCTTGGGAAGTAGTGTCTATGGCTCTTGTTATCACAATATGTAGTTTCCAGTCATCGCCTCTGTGCGTGGCACTGGGTGTTCTTCTGAATGCCTCTTGGTTATCTTTTAAACATTTTTCTAATTTTTTTGACCACTGAACTGAATTACAGCAATAAATACGACGTGTACCTTAAAGGCTCCTGTATCTGAACAAGCTCGTGTAGAAGGGAGGGGTCCTTTAGGATAGAAGTCAGGGTCTGAATTCATTGTTCCAATTCTTTGGTTAAGTGCTCAAAAATTCTTGTGTTTCCTTATCCAACACGAGACTAGAAGGTGAAAAAAGAATGTACTGAAAAGAGAGCATTTTTAAAAACAAATACAGCGTGCATTGTTTCCTGGGTTTAGTGCAACAACGAGAATCTGATCTGCATAACACACCAATTAGTTTTCCAAACTACCAAATGTCTGTTATTTCAGAAGCTTCTAGTTGTAAACACTATGTTCAAATACAGATGGTGTTACTTAGGTTGGGTTTGGGGTTTTTTTTGCATAATTTGATGAGACAAAGTATACCACATTTTGGATGTAGCAGCAGTGTTTGCAAGGCTGTTTGTAGGAACTAATGAATATGGATGGTATTGCTAGGTGTGCATAGCGTGTTCCTACAGCACAAAGCAAGAAGCTCAGGTGTCATTTCAGAATTCATTGGCCGTCAAAGGCAGCTGGCTGTCTTCTCCAGTTTAGTCTGTGTAAAGAAATATTATGGTTCATCATTAAAAAATAATAAAGCTTTGAAAGTGACCATAAATGAGGCTACTTCTGCAAGGAACTCATGGCTAACCAAGCAGAAAGACGAAGTAAAATCATTTACCAATGATAGTTTCGACCCTGCTTCCTCTTGAAGTCAAAGGCAATGCTGTTGCTACCGTCAGAGAGTGGGGCTGGGCTAATACTTAACAGAATTAGTGATAAAGAATTAATGTTGAAATCGAGAAGTTGGCACATGAAAGGCTAAATCACTGTTGGCTGAGTAATGAGGTTGTTGGATTGGAAATGTACTTGTGATGCTCTGTACAGGTGTTGGTTTTGGGATGCCAGCAGCTGTGTGCCCCACCGGTAAGTGCTGGGGCTGCCCTTTAGGTGAGCAGAAGGTGGGTGCTGCAGGTAAGGGGTCTGTGTAACTCCAGATTGATGCACGTGAGGCTCATGTCAAACGTGAAAGTGCTGATGTGGGATCAGTGGGTAGCTGGGGGTAACGCTTACACGTGGTTCCATTCACAAGAGAACTCACACTTGGTCGTGCCTTGCCTTCAAAGGTGGGACCAGCTCATCCTTGAGGTACCTTCCACATGGTGTTCGATGATTCTGTGATTCCTGAGACTTAGCCCCAGCCAGCCCCTGAAGTTCACTTACTGGCTGGAGATGCAGGTAGGTTTTGAGCTAGTACAGAGGAAAATCAGAAAGAAAAGCACTGATTTAGGTCTATTAGCATATCAGAAGGAAAACACTTAACTGGGGAGGCTGTTGCTGTGGCTCCCAACCTGTGCAAGGTGGGTTAGGGTCGTGCATGTTCTGTGGAGCTGTTTCTATTGCCACTGTGGGACGTGGCTTTTCTTGCAGGGATATTGCCCGATGATGATGCTTCCACAGGAAAATCTCTGCCTTAACCCTTGGGGTGAAACGGTGTTTGTGCTTGCAGGCTGTAGAGGTGCTAGGTTTGGGAGTTAGATGAGTAGGGTTCATTGTCTTTGTTTTGCTTTCATTAGTTACCAAAAAACCTCTTCCCTCCTGTACCGGGGCTTGAAAAACGTGTGTTACCCAGGGGTGTAGCTGGTGCCTGGTGCTCTTTCTTCATGAAAAGGCTATTGGAGCCAGGAGGAGGCATTTCATGTTTGGAAAATATCACCTGCACATCAACAACACTGCAAGAAGTTGGAGTACCCCGTCCAGGCTTTGGCTTCCGCCTCAGGCTCCCTCAGCTCTGCTGCAAACACACAGTTCAGATCATAACTGCATGTTATATGTATCATATATCATTTTATATGTACCATTATATATATCATGTTATATATATCATGTTATATATATCGTAACTTACAGTTCCTTGCTTTTCTCACTGTGTTCTCCAGGCTCTAGAACTGCCTGCTCTTCTCTTTCCTTTACCTCTCTCTGGCACATGTGGTAATGCAGTGTGTGAGCTAAAGGACCTGGACCAACGAACAGGCTGATTTTTAAGCTCAATAGCAACTGGAAGTGCTAGTGCACCCGTCTGATGTCCAACAGCACATACAGGGAACTAAAAAGCCAGGGTTTATGTAT
>NW_009911124.1:0-2750 GCF_000696875.1 Nestor notabilis
TTTTTTTTTTTTTTTTAGGTTTGAGTAATCAGGTTTCCCCCAAACCATTTGAGGCTTAATTCTCAAAGTATACAAGACTTTATGTTGTAATTGAACTATAACCTTCCCACGTATTTAGAGCACTCATGACAGTAACCGTAGCACACATGGCACATACATTAGCTGGCTCTGCCGTAAGAAACAGGGATTACATGCAGCCCCCAGGGTTATGTGCGGGTCTGCACCAGCTTTGAACCACAGTGGGCCCCAGGCCCTTCATCACACCATGCCCTCTCTATAACTAGGTATTGCAGATGCTCATCTCTTTACTGTCCCATCCCCATCCCATCCCACCCCATACCATACCATACCTCCATCCTGCACCAAGCACACAGATCCCAAGCCATGCCCAACCAAGGCCAAATACCCCCCCTCCCTCTGCTGTGCTAGGTGTGCATCACCTGCCTCCCTAGGTACATGTGTCTTTGCTGTGATTGCTTGTGCACCCTAGAAAAGTGGCAAGGTGTGGGATGTTGCCATATATGTATGTTACATACATGTCCATGTGTGTTAGACAAATAGTACTTCAGCCAAACAGTGGTGGCTGAACCCAGATTATTTTCTGGGACAGAAGAGTCTTATTTTGGGACTTCTCCACTGTCAGTATGGGATGCGAATGGTTCCAAACAGCCTCCCCCCAATTACTTGACCATGAGAGATGCTTTCTCTGAAGCACAGGTCAGGTAACTGTAGTAACTGAACTTAAACTGGTTCCTGAGCTCAGAGAAGGAAATAAGTTCCTGTCACCCAAACAAGGAGTGAAAAAATAGTGCTGTAGGATTTGTGTGACAGGCCACAAAAGACAAGCAGGGACTGAGAAAAGAAGCCATAGATGGAATATAAATTTTCCACACAATTTAGCACATACATACTTACTTAATAATGGCAGAATAGAATGGGGGCACAAACAGCTGATCTAGTAAGTGATGGGCTACATTAGGAAGAAATCACACAAATGAAAGTGCTACAAGTTATCAGGAGCTCTGGGGACGTCCTGTTTGGATTTGCTGCCTGTTAGTCACCAGCTGGAGTTTAATAGCAACTGTGCTGCTGAGCAAGGCACAAAGCACCCGCGCTGCACCCAGCAGAGAGCGGCTCTTTGCCTGGTAAACTCCACAGGTTCTGAGAAGGAGCAACTATGCTTTGGTCCCAAGGGGCCCTCCAGAAGAGGGCCTCTTCATTTTGGCTCCCCCCTACCACTAGGAATAGCTTTTATTGGTAGTAAGCATGTGTGCTTTCTTCCCCAGCTGGATCAGTCCCAAATCTCCATCTCCACACTTCAGCATCTTCCTGCATTCCTTTTGTGTAAAACACTGCATATACATACATCTATATGTATATACATATATGCATATGTATATGTATATATGCATATACACACATATATATGTATATATGCCTATACGCACATATATATGTATATGCATATGCATATATACACATATACATGTATGTATATATATATTACATGTGTATATATATGTGTATATATATGCATACATGTACACGCACATGTATATAATCATATACCTATCTGTGTACATATACAAACACACATAAATACATATATACACGCATCTGTACCTATACAAATACATATAAATGTACATATATGCATACACCTATGTGTACATATACACAAGGAGCACGTATTTACAAAACCATGGCCATGTACACCTCCCAGCCCCGTTATAAAGAGAAGGCTGCCAAGGCTTGGTATCGCAGGGTGAATTTCAAACAGCATCGCTGCCTTTAAAGCCATCCAGAAAAGGGAACCCATAAATGGGAGGATGAATGAGAAGATGTCAGGAGTGTTAGCACTTAATATTCCTGGAGCAAGGCTGCGTTATTTGGTGCTGCTGCAGAGCGCTCCTCCCTGCCCCCTCTGACAGACCCCTGTGCGTTGTACACACACAGGCAAGTTCACTTCCCACCCTTAGGAAAAGCCACCCTCTCCGGCACACCCTGCACCCTCGCCCCGTGTGAGGGGCCACATACACAAGAGCAAAGGCTTCCTCCACCCCGATTAAGCAGCAGATAATTGCGGTGCAGCCCTTGGGAGGGTTGGCGGCCGCTGCTCGGGCCCATGTTTTATTGATGGGCGCGCTGTGATGAATCAGCCCCCGCGGAGCCCGTGTCTGGCTGCAGACAGGCACCGGCCACCGCACAGAATGACAACGAGCCCTGGCATCCCAGGGCTGCCGATGGGAAGGTGGCGGGCCGGAGGCTGGGATGCAATGTGTGAAGGTGTGAGCTGTGTCCCCCCGAACACCGGACAGTGGCTCCTAGATGGAGGCGCAATAAGGGATGCGATGGGGTTGGCAGCCAGGTTTGAGTCTTCCTGCTTGCTCAGGGCCTTTTTCTGCAGCCTGGGTGCTGCTTAGGGAGAGTTGGATGTTGAGGAGCTGGCTGCAGGAGCCTGTGGATGGGCTGGATGGAGGCTCACCTAAGAAGAAGGTGGCTGTGCCCTGCAGCCCCATTCCCAAAGCGCCATGTTCCTGTGTTACCCCATCTCACCCAGCCCCACGTGTAATCTTGTCTTCTTTTCTCTCCCTTCTCGCACTCTGCAGGACCCGGCACAGGGAGAGTAGACAACGGCTCCATGAGTCTGGCCGTCCCACTGTGGCTGCTGGCAGCGTCCCTGCTCTGCCTACTCAGCAAATGTTAATACAAATCAGTATTAAAAATAATAATAATAATAATAATTAAAA
>NW_009911125.1:0-218 GCF_000696875.1 Nestor notabilis
TATTTACAAACAGCAAAAGAAAAGGTACCTACAAAAGCAGGGAAAGCGTTGGCTGAAAATGGCAGTCATTGACGGACAGGCAACAAAGAAATCACTTGATCCATATGCCATTCTCACCCCCGTTGCTGTGGAGGGATGATGCTGGGCCTCAATTTGCAGCATCCCCCAAAAATATGCTTCCCATGTATTTAGTGACTGGCAGCGGGGGGAAAATACCC
>NW_009911125.1:281-18827 GCF_000696875.1 Nestor notabilis
CCTCATTTTTTTTTTTGCTTTTCAAGATATCAAACTATCCACTCCAATAATAAGAAACAAATTACCACTTGGTTTATACTTACTATTGCAGTTACTGGGACTAAGAGAGGGACAAAAAGAAAAAGGTTTCAAATGAAGAGGAGGAGGAGTGGCAGTAAAAATAGTATTTTATTCCCTTGCCCACCCAGTCTGCTGCTCCCTCTCGTTCCCACAGCAACATTACAATCAGAAAATAAAAAGGGGAGAAAAAAAAAAGGGGGGGGGGGAAATAAAGGTTGGGGGTGTGGGAAGGGGAAATACAGGGTAAAAACAGTCAAATCACAATAGGAAATTGTCAAAATAGGTTATTCAGTTTAGTCGTCTTCATCCCCTTCGTCTTCGGGTTCTCGTTTTCTCTTCTGTCCCCGTTCTTCGTCTGGAAAACAAAACACAACTGGAGTTAGACGAGTGCTCCCTCGTGCTGCTGAGGAGTTGAGCAAGTCCGACAGGCTCCTGCTGGGGCAGCTGGCTGGCTCTGAGAGCAGGAACACAGACAGGAGCCCGCGCGGCACAAAATGGGATTCTACTTTCTAAACCTGTATTTTATCTCTAGTAAAAAGTGCTGCCATACCGGGCTCTTCTTCATCTTCATCATCATCTACCTCCCCATCGTTGTAGCCTTCTTCATCCTCCTGGATTTGGAAAGAAAAATTAAAGAAGGATTAAAAAAGCTGGGTTTGGTGCAGGTCCTTTCCCAATTTGGCAATATGCAACAGCGTTTGACAAGAGAGAGAAACTCCTTGAAGCATCTTAACCCAAAACCAAAGGCAGACCCTTCCCATGCACTTCCAGAAGTGCAGGGTTTTTGCTGCAGTCTAACTGCACTCTGGCCCAAGTTCCAGTGCAGAAAATCAGAAGCAACCCTCCCAGCCACCTCTAGCTTCAAGTCTGCAGCAAGAAAATGGTTTTATAAGTGTATATATGCTGCTGTGTAGCTGCAAATTTTGTTCTGATGTCCTGAATTTGATGACTGGTCTGTAGGAGAGAACATGTACTGGTCTGTAGATGTTCTCACAGCAGAGAGTTAGAACACAGACATCTTCAGAGCCTGAGAAGCTGCTGCTGGTTTTGAGAAGCTTTCAACCATTCTGGAGTGGCAGTCAAGTAGCTAAGGCTGTTTTGGCTGAAGGACAGATTATACAACCTCCTACAGTCAAATTTCAGCCCCATCACAATGGTTCTGCAAACTGCAAAGTCTCAGCAGACTGACTGGCTCAGCACACCTTACAAACAAAAGCTGGACTGCACCAAGAATTTAAGCATCCTGAAGGATCCCAAGGTACATGCCAAGAAGGAACCTTGCTCCGAGAGCCCCGGGTCTGTAATTCATGTACTACTCTCTTATCTGACCAGGGGCTGTGGGTCACAGCCCTTCAAAGGCCCCACAAACCAGGCTTGCAGATGTTCCTGATGGTATTTTTGACATCAGCTCAATAAACAGGATGATTTCATGTCAATGGTCACTAGATGGCAGCTGGCTCATAGACAGGCACACCTCACAGCCACCCCCACAGCCATGCTTCTCGAGTTAAAAAGCAAACACATGCTTTGAGAAGTGAAAGCCTCCAATATGTGGTCCATTTCTTACTCAACTATTCCCAGTTAGAGCATACTCACTCCACACCCATTATTAACTGCATAAATCCTTACCTCCTCTTCTCCGCTCACGTCCTCCTCTTCTCCTTCCTCCTCTTCCTCCTCATCTTCTTCATCTTCTACTACCTGAGCGTCATCGTCATACTCCTCTTCTATAGTCAAACAAGATCAACCACTCAGACATTTAAAGGTTACTTCCCCCCACCCCAACACTGCCACCTGAGATCTGACCTCCTATCCACACAAGGAGCAAACTGAAAGCACTGCTCAAGGGCAGTACAGAATTAAAGCAGCTCTCCAGCTGCTAGACAGAGCTAAATGTGGTCTGGGCCTCTTTAGGCTAGTGCCAGGGTAGTGTGGCAGCTGCACCCACAGTCTGAGCTGCTTTAGGGCTCTTGGGGCCCTGACAGTAAGTGATGGCGCCTCAGGACTGCTTCAGCTGCTCCTGTTCCCACCTCTAACACACACTTTTGAGCCTGTGGGACACTTACAGCTCTTCATCTGTAAAGTGCCCATCTGCTCCCACCAGGGATTGAGCAGAACTTTACAAGCCAACCATGCACTGGGAACCATCCCCAAGGGACACCCCTCGCCTTTATACCACCAGAGCAACACAAAAGGGTCACACACCATCCATCTTCTGGGGTTGCAATCTCTTTACAAGAGGAAAGAGATTAAGCCAAAGCAACAAACCAGAAAGTGTTTTCCAAGCTGCACGAATGGTGTTTTGGAGGTTTTTCATGCATCTGAACGCAGGCCCAGGCTTGTACTGTGATGAGGAGAGCCTGTCCCTGCTGAAGGCAGCCTCTGCCAGGCGCTGCTGCAGCGCTCACTGCTCTCACCAGAGCCCACACTCAGCACTCGAGGGGAAAGTGCAAGTCCAGCTATTCTGCTTTTGCTGTGCAGCTGGGTTTGAAGAGTCTAGCAAATTCCCCAAACCCAGCCAGAAACTCATCCAACCGGTACGTGGTGCCTCCGAGGGCAGGCTGTGGGGAGGCGCAATGGCACCCGCACCACACTGGGACCCACCGTGTGTTTTCCAACACTACAAAGTTGCTCCTTTGTTAGTGCCTTTCACAGAGCTGCCCCAGGCAGACTTCAATACATGCACTCTCCTCTATTCTGCCTCATCTCAACTAGTTCATTTTGCCCCCACAGAGCAGCTCCAGACACCTACTAATGCCTTGGCTCCTTCACTGAAATCCTTGACTCAGCTCCTTTTCCCATGCCCAGTCTGGTTCTCCACCCTACCCGTCTCCATCAGGCTTTACACAACTGCTCACACTTCCCTGAGCATATTGTTCCTGCACAACTGCAGCATGTGCACACCATCCTTTCCTACCCATTTCTGCCTCATGCCCTCATCCCCTGGGGTGTACTGTTCTCTGAACTCTTTTAAGTGTCTCACTCCTCCTCCTGGCCCCCTTCTTCTACCACCCTTTCACTAGAGATAAGATTGAGAAAGTAACTCTTTCAGGCCCTGCCCATCTCCCTTCCCTCTGTTCTTTGAGAGGACACTGAGATACTTCCATTGTTGGAAGGAGCTGCTGATAACACCCTTCTCTTGCCAGCAAGTCAGAGCTGGAAGCAAAACATACAACAGGCAGCATATCAATCTTTCAACTTGCATACACCGAGTAGCACAAATCTACATACCATCTTCATCTTCCTCCTCGTCGTCTAAGCCCTCCACGTAGCCCTCTGCATCAGAGTCTGGTGCTTCTTTGTCATCCCGATCTTTCACTAGAGATAAGACTGAGAAAGTAGCTCTTTCAGGCCCTGCCCATCTCCTTTCCCCTCGTTCCTTCAGAGGACACTGAGGTACTTCTCCTTTACATCAGTCAGGAAGAAGCTGCTGAGAACACCCTTCTCTTGCCAACAAGTCAGAGCTGGAAGCAAAATGTACTAGGCAGCATATCGATCTTTTAACTTACATACACTAAGTAGCACAATTCACATACCATCTTCATCTTCCTCCTCGTCGTCTAAGCCCTCCACGTAGCCCTCTGCATCAGAGTCTGGTGCCTCTTTGTCATCCCGGTCGTAGCCATCGAGGTATGTGAGTTGCGGGAGGAGCTTGAATACGTTTTCTCTGTAATCGTTCAAGTTGGTTACCTCGCAATTGAAAAGATCTAGACTCTTCAGGTTTTCTAGCTTCTTCTGCAAAGAAAGAGAAGTCTCAAGTTCAGGGCTACAGTAATTAATGCAACACCAGCCAGAGTTCATGTACTCAAGAGCTTCCCATCACAAAAGGGTCATTTTGGGTTTTGCCTATGAAATTGGTGTAGAACACAAATGTGCAAAGCCTGACCGGTGCCTGTTCAGTACCTGAAAGTGGAAAATGCTCTCTCTCAAGTTTAGCATCTCACAAATAGAAGACTGATGTTTGGAAACATCACTGAGGTTGGACAGGGCTTGAAGCAATCTGGTCTAGTAGAAAGTGCCCCTGCCCGTGGCAGGGGTTGGAACTGGGTGAGCTTTAAGGTCCCTTTCAACCCAAACCATTCTATAATTCTATGAAACTGAACAGGAGTAGGAGGTGGTCTGCATTGACCACAGCACTCCAAAGTACTAACAATAAAAACACAAGCAGTTGAGGATTTGTATCAAGTTTTATGAACTATCTCCCTTCTGGAGTTTAGCCTGTAGAGCAACAGTGACATCGAGAAAACAATAAGCCTGAAATTGGGAGCAGCAACAATCCTCTCTCTCATCTGTTTGTTACATGACTTTAACAGCTCTGCTCTCCCCTTCTACTGTGGAAAAGGAGATCCAAGATGGTAACTGCTCCTTGAGACATTTTAAAGGGAAGCATTTTGGAAATAGGCATGAGGTGAACCTCTTCATTTCTGGAGAGCAAAGGGCACACAAACCACAAACTCAAAAACAGCACCACCGGAAGTGATGCTTGGGTGCTTTTTGGAACTTTACATCAATTGGAAGGAACTGTGACCTTGCAAACTTGAAATAAGAAGTATAATGACCAGAGTATAATTTCCATGGTAATGGAAACCAGCAGCAACCTCTGCCCAGCTGCCTCAAGCAAGCCCAGTACAGAGGCACATGGGCTGCAGGTGGTCCCCACCAACACACGCTGCAGTGTGTGTTCCTGGGTGGAAGCAGTCGCTGGTATTTTAGACCCAGAGCTCCAGGGAAAACACACCAAGCTCAAGCAGAGCATGTGGAGACAGCCCCACAGCCCACACCAGCATGGAAAGCCGTGGTGATTCCCACAGCACCCGTGGGCAGAGCCCAGCCCCGGCAGCCACTAGAGGGAAGCAGCCGCTCGCTGCTGGCACAGCCCCGGGGCAGGGCGGAGGGAGAGCCCTGGGGCAGGCTGAGCCCACAGCAACCTGGCCTGAGAGATAAGCATTGAAGACACCCCATCACAAGTTTCTGCAGACTTTTCAAGCCCATAATGCCTCTCCTCATCACAAAATGGGGTTTGATTCAACCCTGTATTGCATCAACTTACCAGAGGTTCTATTGTACCGAGATCTTTTATTTTGTTGCCGCTTAGATTTAGATGCGTGAGGTTCGGACACTTTTCTGCCAACACTTCCAGTCCTCCTGAGATTCTGTTGTCGCTTAGCTCAAGCTGAAAGGCACAGAAACATCTTGAGTTTTTAGTGCAAACACGTATCACAAAGCAGCTCAACTACTTTTTGTATGAGCAACAACTTTACAGATGCGGCGCAGTGCCAAGAGGGAGGGATATGACACAGGACGTTGTATTTACCTTCTTAAGTTTGTTTAACTTTGGTAAGTTTGCAACTGAGGTTAAGCCTACGTTGATTGTACTTAAGAATTCCAGCTCTTCAAACTCATCTGTAAGGCCTTCGATTTTGCCTTCGTATGACCTACAGTTGTCAAGAACAAGTTCTTTAACCTGCAAAGACAACACAAGCAACACATAAGACATTCTGTCCTGCGTGGAAGATTTCACTCACAAGCAAAGGATGATACAGATGAGGCAAAACTGAAAGGAATTCTGGTTTTGCAGTGTTTCAGGAACACAGGTATTTGGCTTTGCTTCAACTGCCTACCCTTTGTTGTTCTATCAACAACACGAACAGTTCAAACCCATTCAGACCAGCTTACCCAGAGTGGTGGTTAGAAGCAGCACTGTCTCTGGTGACTGCAAGCGATGAGCATTCTAAGAAACATGAAACCAATCTATTTATTTTTAAGCTCACCTACAACTTTGACACTCTGTACAACTGGTCCTATTACAACGTATCATCAGTTGTTAAAATAGCTTCTTAGTGTAAAAAACTACTTGAGCTTTTCAAGCATGGAGAGATCACTGTGTGCTCAGACACTCTCGAAACCTGAAGCTGGTACTGGTGATCCTAAACCAGGTCCTGCTGGACTCAGACCTCAAGCCCTCCTGTTAGGGCAGCTTAATGATGGTACTCCAGGGGAAGATCTTCACAGAAGCAACTCCTTCCTTGGGGACTTACAAGAGATGTGGCAGCTGGTGCTGGCAGGGAAGTTCAGAGAACACTGCTGTGCTGCAGCACTGCACCCCTTATCTCCCTCACCCTGCTGCAGCAGGGAGGCTCAAAGGGAGAGGTGAAGATAATGTCCCCATGGGGCTAAGCAGCAGAGGAGCTGCCTGACAGCCAGAGCTGACAGCCCCAGTGAGTACACACAGGGTGTTGCTGTTTTTAAACAGAGCATCTCTCTTTCTGCAGGTGTCATCTTCAACGGACACAGAACAACAGCATCAATGCAAAAGAGCCCCTAAATACACCCCACCCTGAATAAAACTGTTCCTTTTCACCCTAAAGCCAGGTAACACTTACGGGATTCGAGTCCCTTAGTTGCTAACATGAGTCTCTGGGGAAGCTCTGCCACTGAGGGCTGTGACTCCACAGGAAGGGCTCACCCAGACGTTTTCATACTCAAAGAGTTCCACAGGACCATGTAATGGTTTGTGTTGGAAAGGACCTTAAAGTTCATCCAGCTCCAACCCCCTGCCACAGAAGGGACCCCTTCCACTAGAGCAGGTTGCTCCAAGCCCCTGTGGCCAACCTGGCCTTGAACACTGCCAGGGATGGGGCAGCCACAGCTCCTCTGGGCTCCCTGTGCCAGCGCCTCAGCACCCTCACACGGAAGAACTGCCTAATGGCTAATCTAAATCTCCCCTCTTCTAATTTCTGTGTTTCTTCTGATTTCTCCCCCAGGAAAATCCACCCTTTTGTGTCTACTACAGACCCCATCCCATGCACAAGGTGTGTTTATAGGTTTGGAAAGAGAGGGAACACTGCTTTACACTGGGGATGGAATAAAAGGAAGCCTGCAAGAGCAGTGTATGCAGACCCGTGAAGCAACTCTTTAGTTCACACCACGGACAGTTAATATGCAAATATTTAATTTTCTTAAT
Source organism: Nestor notabilis (assembly GCF_000696875.1). Classification (NCBI taxonomy): domain Eukaryota; kingdom Metazoa; phylum Chordata; class Aves; order Psittaciformes; family Psittacidae; genus Nestor; species Nestor notabilis. The sequence goes on from NW_009911125.1 coordinate 7,306, forward strand.
TTTTTTATGAGTGTAATCCCACTGCACAGAGAAGAATCCTGTGTAGTTTTATAGCTCCAAATAACATCCCTAGGTTTCTAATTAAATCCCAGCACTGAAGTCAATAGGGAAGTGAGCCCAAAGCAACACGAGAGCACAAGTGATTCATTGAGAGTAGGAGGATCGGTGTTAGACAGGAAATACATTTTCCAAGACTCCACAATTTTCCTAGAAGAATTATGATAGGGAATGACTACACAAAAGTCTTCCAGAAGAATTTTCAGTTGGTTAGAAGAAATCAAAAATCAAGTCAAATGCTCCTGATCCCACTTACATCTATTCCAGTGAGGGAGAGGAAAAAAAAACCCCAAACAAACTATAATAAAACCTCTTTGCTTTGAAATGTAGACAGCGGGAAAGCCATTCTCAAGGCAAACACACATATCTTCTGACTGTAACAGTATTTAAGTACCAGGATCCTCCAGTGAGATCAGTGTGGGGACAAACACACTTTTCTCAGTCATCTGCTTCACACACACACACACACACACAGAGCTCCCGCCAAAAAATAAGTGAAATAAAAGAAGCTCCACCCCAAACTGAGACCATCCAGCAGCTGCATTCCCCGCTATCTGTGTCCCTCCTCAGCAGCACAGGAGGCCCCTGCCTGCCCCATTATCTCCCCTGCCCAGCAAGGTGGCTCATCCAAGCACCCGCCTACAGACACAGAGCAAGGAGGGCAAAGGAGCTTGTGCTGCAGGAGAGGTTCTCTGCAGAATGGGCCTGATCTCCATATGGAAAGCCACTGTTTGTGCAGAGCACGAGGTCTTTTTTTGCCTCATCCTCCCCGCAAAGGAAGTTTGCAAAAGCACACGTAGGAAGATGAAGCAAGGCGGGAGGGAGTTCAGGGAGGGACAATGCTCGCAGCTGCAGCAGCCAGCACAGTGTGGAGTCAGCGCTGGCTCTGAGCTATATAGCAGACCACAGGCACGGAGTGCAGCAGCACCCAAACCTCACACTGAGAGTAACTGCATCTGCTTGTACCCCAGGAGGTGGGACATCCATCCCTTCATCCTTCCCAAGGATGGAGGAGAGGCAAAGGGGGAACTGGACAATGCTCCCTCAGGGGTAAAGATTTGAGAGGGAGCTGGAAAGAGCAATGGATGCAGAAGAAAAACCCTTTAACTTGCTTCCACTTTTAGTTTGCTCTTTTTTAGGGCTTTACAAAAAAAGATACAGAACTGCCATGTTCTCTTCACTGTGCCCAGCACCAAGATACTGGGCAAAGGTACAATCAAGATGACTCCACGGGGAAACTATCATAGAATAAATCTGGCCAGGTTTGAAAGTGGCAGAATTGAAGATTTTGGTTTAGGAAGGAGCAGAGCACAGGCTCCCATTGCTCCCCAAGTTCAGCCTCAGCAATGTAATTCCAGCGCTGATGTGGTCAGAGATATATTAACACAGTGAATTGCTCCTGAATTAATGTGACTCCATGAAGTAAAACTAAAATCAAAATTAAGATGATTTAACTTCTAGATTTAAGAATCCCACAGAAAATACATGTGCAAAAGAAGGATGAACTGAATTTATGGGACTTCTCCCCCCTTCACCGCCACATGCACGCTCAGTGCTGCATCAAACCCAGTTCTCCTGCATACAGTACAAGCCATACATACAAGTACCAACTACCATCAGCTTGTACAGTTTTAAGTATTAAAGTGACCCACAGCCTTTCCGCCTGCAAGTTCTGTGCATCCCACTCTCCTCTTCCACCCTGACCTGCCATCTCCTCCTTAAGAGCTTGCTGGTTTGCAGTTATCTGGAGAGGCAGTGTTACTGTCCCCCTTATTAACAGGGCACCTTTCCAACAGGCTGGCTGCTGCACAGAGGTCTCTTCTCCAACCTTATTCCCCTTGTGAGGATGCTGGGCCTCATCCAGGCATACTACAGCCCTGACAGTTAGTGAGCACATAACTGTGTCAGTATACAGAGGGGAAGGAGTGGAAAGGTGACCTTAATAAAGCTTACATTCCATCTAAACCAGCTCACTACCACAGAGTATGACAGAAGGACTAAAATCCTATTCCTTGCTTGTTTTTTAGAAGTCTTTGTAATCTTAAGGAAAATTCCAGCTCCTGAATCACTCTCCAAACATCTACTGAGCTTCCCTGAAAACACACAGTAAGACTACAGTTTTTACATCTCTTTCCTCATCTTCTGTCACCAAAACACAGAGTAAACCTTTGACTGATGCAAGCAGCCTGGGCAAGCACGATCCCTGAATCTTCTTGTATACCTGAAGGAGATGAGAAGGCCTTGGCTGGTCTGAACCAATTCAGTTGTATCACACTACAGCCTCTAATACTACCAACACATAGATGAGTAGTTGGAATTAGGGAGGACAATCAGAACACATATGGAGAGAGAGGCTAAGACAGTAAGTGCCCTCAGCTAATCTGTGTTTAGCTGCATCAGAGACAAGACGATACAACTTGCACAAGTTGTGTATTGTTACCCTTATCACTGTCTACACCACAATGCATAAGCAAATCAAAGCACTAACTGGAACAAGTACTAATGTAAGTGCTAGTACAGACGAACCACATATCTTCCCCAAAACCTGCTGTTTAGTGAGGAACAGTGGAGGAGCAACACACCACAGGCAACGCACCACTGCAAGTAACACCTTAATACTCACCTAAACAGCCATGAAGGCACCTGCAGGTGAACATCTAGCAGGAAACCTACCATGCAGGTGGCCAGGCTGGTTCCCGTAGCACATACCCGTGTCTTCAATAGCACGTGTGATAAGGCACCATCAGGTGCTGGTGTAGGGATTGTTCGGCTTCAACTGCCGAGTGTTCCTTGCCCCGGCTGCCCTCTGCCTGGTCCTCTGTGCTCCTGGGGTGGCCCAAGGCTCTGCTGCTCCTGTCCCCCCCTCAGCTCGGTGGGTGCCACCTGCCAGAGCAGGTGCTTCCTGGTTGCCTTCTGCTCCTACTCGAGCGTTGCTCTGTGGTTTGCTGGTATCAGTCCTGCTTTCAGCAGCCACATGTAAGCAAGGAAATTGCTGCTTCTCCAACAAGCTCTTCAGACCATGTGCCCTGGACTTGTTCTCCTGTGGACATCCTCAGTTCTATTTCTGATGGTCCCAGACTCTTTCAGCACATGACATCACATCTCTGTTAGCACACACTGCACTGTTACTGTGGATTACAGCATCCCCTGTATCTCTTCACGACCTCCACAACATCACACCCCACATTACTGCCTCCTTGATAACCAGGGACTCTTATCCGCTTCCTAGTATGGTTACTGCACTAAGCTGCGTTCCCAAATGCATATATGACATCCTTAATATAGCCATGGGGTCTACTGAGAGACTCCAACCTATTCCTAGGGTAAGGACAGGCAACAATGGGAAAGCAATCATCGGATTTCCTAGGATTCAATCACTGGTGACATCTGGGTCTCACTCCCTGTGCACAATACCTGGCAGACCTGCCCGTGCCTCCCCAGAAGGGGCCATACTCTGGAGTTATCAACACAAGCACAATCAATACAACATAATTACACAAAGACAACTATTAAGCCACACATTTCACCACCTTAACCTCTAATCTGCATTTCCAACCTAACAGGTAAAAAGGCAAAGTCTCTCCTTCAGAAAGTCTTCAACCCACGGGCAGGGAGATCCATGACCTTGGCACTAAGTTCCCAAATCCCAGTCTGTAACTGAAGGCTTAACAAGGTGACAGAAGGACATGGTTGTGAATATGATTTTAAAAGATAAAAGGCAAATTTACAAGTACAAATACCATTCTGCAGGCTTTAAAAGCAGGAACAGCAAAGGCTGCACCATCTCATTTTCAGCACAATGGACCAGATGCTTTTGAAGTGCACATTGCATATGGTACCCCAAGGACAGCAATATCTCACTACATGGCATTCTTACTGAAAAAAGCAGGTAAAGATGAGGGTGTTAACTCTGTCTTGCACTGCTCCCAACCAAATGATCCAGGGGAGCACTGGTAGGAGTCCTTCAGACCTCTTATAATCCAGTGGAAACCTCACTTAGAGGAGGGCAGAGCTGTGGAAAGGAGGGAAGGAAGAGCAAGGGAAGCCTGCTGTGGAAATTGGAAGCAAAGCCCAAATGACTCCTGAAAGCAGAGACAGTTTTATTCTCTCCCACATGCAAACCACTTCTTCAAGACATTTGGGTTTGTCTTTGGTGGCTTGTGGTCTCAAAAGCCTACACAGTCCATGCAAAGCCTTGCACTGCTCCACAGGAAAGAACGACCATTGCTGTCTACTGCAACCAGACTGCCAAGAGTTGCATCCTCCTAGTTCTTGTACTGTATTCTAGATCTGCACTCATGCAGATCTCAGGATCCCTGAGCAGAAATGAATCTCCTCAGGTCTCTATTCCACTCAAGCCAAGTTTAAAAGAAGCCATCCCTCCAGTCACAATGCTCTCATTTGCTGGGGAAGGCATGGTTTGACAAAGTTCAAGCTAACAGCCTAAGTCTTGCAGGGGCCCATTGCTCACGCGTAGCTCCACAGTGATGGTAAGGATACAATGTTCTCCATGCTCATGCTACAAGCTTCCCCTAAAGTTTCTACAGGAGGAGACACATGTTGCATGAATTTCCATTTCAAATACTATCTGGAATGTGACTAGGCCAACAAATGCTTGACAAACCCTCTTTAACACCTTAGGCTAACAAAGCCACTCTGAAAGCTGAAAGACACGATGCAGTTTCTGCTCTAAGATGACCACCAGAACATAACCAACTTGAAGAACTAAATTTTTGTGTATTTTTTAGTAAAGATAGCACCACATGCCATTTGCCACCTGCATTCAAGACTGATCTCCAGCCATGTTAGAGCCTCCTGTGATACAAACACAGGGCAGAGGTTCAGCTCCTGGTGGAAAACAGCGCAGAACAACCTCTTGCCCACATCAAAGCAGCTACTGGGCTGCTGTATATCAACTAAGACCCACCTCAGGAGTTGTTTAGCCTTCTCCTGCCCTTGGCATGCTGCCCACAGGCAAGCAGGGAGGGAGGGAGGCAGGTGCCACTGCACTGGCTCCATGCCATGGGGGATTCCTCTTCCATGGGGCAATCCCCAGCTGCTCCTCTTGGGCAGCTCAGTGGAGATGCTCCAGGATGAGGATCTGCCCACAGAGAGAAATAAATTTAGCATGGAAGGGAAAATTCCAATAGAGTTGACATCTTCTTCCTCCCCTGAGATGCACAAGTAAAAAGCAAACCAGAATAAAGGCAGCAACTGCAAGTCACGGGTCACAGCAGGGAAGCTTTCTTCCCTTACCAAACCAGTATGTGATTTGGGATTTTGATATATCCTTTCAAGGCTTTATTATGAGTATCTGAGATCTAACCTGCGGCACATGTCTTAAACTAGATAGCTAAGGACCATTAACCTAGCACAAGCTCTGGTCATCACTGTATTGAGCAAAGGATCTGCCACTCTTGGGGCAGGGAGAAATGCTGAGCAAAAAATGGCCACGTAACACAAACCACTTCCCTCGAGGTACGGGCGAGATACAGAGCAGCCAGAGCACTTGAGAACTGCATTAGCAGAGGCAGTGACTGACAGCTGGGGAGGACTGGATGGGATTAGCAAGTCTATCCTGTAATTGTGAGCACTGCTCCATTACCACCATCATGGATACCATGTCCAAGCGTCACTGAATGCCAGACGCCTGTTGGGACTTCAAAGCAGATCAGGCTCCAGTTTATGGGAATTCCCCCCAGGCTGAAGTTTACAGGGTTTTCCCCACACTGGAACACAGGTGTCCCTTCCACCAGCACTCTGTAACTGGCCTCTCCGAAACTGAGCAATTCACAAGTGCTGAACACAGCAGCTCCAGCACAGCCCGGTTCAACAGCGACCTGCTCCACTTCCAGCTGTTTTGCCTATTTACACCCATTCAACTGAGCTGGAACTCCCAAATTCTTGCAACATGGTCATGTGAAACTACTACTGGACCTCAAAATTCATCCGGGGTTTCTCAAAATGATGCAACCCCGTCAAACTTTCCTGTTAGAATTCCTCTTCTGCATCTCTTTCTCAGAAGCTCCCACCAATACCTCTAAACACTTCAGCAGAGGGTTTTAAAGCCCAAAATTGTGCTTTATTAACATTGTGCTAATACGGTTTTGGTGCCTCTCTTATTTTTCACTACAAACACCACTACACACAGACCCTGTTACTGCTGTCTCTGAACTATAATGCCACGGTTCTCATACAGGTTTACTCTGTGTCTATAACCCAGCAAGAGCTTTGTATTTAATTTAGTTGATCCATCAATCACATGATAAAGGAACTCAGATTTACTCCAGGGTGCAATAAAGGACTTGCATGAAAACATTTGCTTAGGGACTGGGATGCAGTGACAACAGGGGCATCTCTGCAGACATCTGTCACAGTTTGGGCTCAAGAAGCTTGTTAAATCACTGTACCCAAGTTCAAAGTGATGCAGTAAAGTACCAGTTTAAAGCCTCCTTTTAAAGTCCCCTCAGGCTGGACTCGCTCTGTGTTCACTCCCACAAGGATGAGCACAGTTGGTGTCCTCTTTCTGCTGGCCACAATGTATGTATGGTGGGCTTTGCATCACCCCTCCCCTGGCAAAGGGAAAGAAGCAGAGGAGGAGAGATAGGAAATTAGTTGGTTTGTTTGTTTGACTGTTGTTGTGTGCTTTTTATTTATTTATTTAAGTCAAAGCTGCTCTGTGTTCAGAGACAGCTTAAGGGCTGCTTGCACAGCTCAGAAAAAATCTGGCTCGATATCAATACATTTATTTTTTACTCCCCTCTTAATATTTTACATAGCAGAGCTATAAACCCTGAGAGCATTACATATGGCTCCGACTCATTTTACGTGCCTTTGCTCTGTTCTATGAGAAACTAAAGGTCCAAGTGAGACACATGAGTGGCAGAAAGGTGAAGAGGTTTGGCAGCTCTGGCTATATCTTTTATCTAATTACAAGGCATCTTCAGCGCTAAAAAACTTCCAGAAAGACAAAAGCAGATTATTCTTCCTCAAAAAGCACACCCCTCCCAACCAAGAAACCCCGTGAGTCACATAAATATACTTTCACACATTTACAAGGGTCAGTATAGCCATATGCATAAGCAACACAGTAATTAATGAATTGAGAACATGCTCCAGTGACAGGGAAAGCTGTTTCATTCAAAAGCATGTAGCTACTTTTCAGGTTTGTTTCTACTGTTAGCAGCAGAACTCTGCGAAAACTCCAAATATTTCTGGTTATAATATTTGACTAAATGGCTTAATCTTTGCATTAAGTGGCTTTTAATATTCACATTAATGTTACTTGCTTCTCTTTCCTACAGCTGGTATCACCTTGCTCTGCTCCTGGCTGGGGAGGGTGACTTTGCCCAGGTCGCTGCAGTTCCACGTCTCGCTATCTCTGTATCTGAGAAACAGTGTCTGATACCACATCCCAAGTGCTCTTCATTCACTGGCAGCTATTATTAAATAAACCAGAAGCAAAACATAAGATCCCACTGCACCTTTAATTCAGAAACTCTTCAGTTAGAAGCATTTAGCTGAGCCGCTGTTTGTTCGGTTGCACGTACTCCGAATTGCCCTCAGCAACAAAGAGACACACATAAAAAAGGAACACTGCATTTAAATGAAGACTAATTTTAAGAGCTGCATATTTAATACAGAAAGCAGTCTCTGAAGATGTCAGCTGCTGGGGGAAAGATTGGCAAGTCGTACTTGCAAAAGATAAGCTTTTCCTAGGGGGTTTTATGGCTTTGAAGGGAAAGTGTTCACTAGACCAAGTGCATGGACAAACGAGTGCTCACAGGGAGCACAACTTCTACACAGTGGTGTAAAGGAAAACCACTAGTGGCTTTTTTTTCCCTTGCTGGAAGTATTTCAAAGGTCATGCTTACATACACAAGGGCTTCAGGACTGATTTTAGCAATGTAGTAAAAACCTACAGACTATGTATTTACTAGCAGTTTTGTCTGAAGGATAGCAAGAGCAAGAGAGGAGACAGGAACAAATTGTATGCAGAACAAGTCCAGCAGTGTCACATAAATAGCTGAGAAGTGTCCATCACTCCAAAGCACAACAAAACCATCACTGCTCTCTATTCCCTCTTGAGACTTGCACCTCGCTGCACACACAGAGGGCTTGGTTCATGGAGCTGAGCTGTTTGTCAATCAGGACTGCTGAAAAGCTGTCACGCGCTCCACAAATGGCAAGCCCGGCTCTGTGGGTGGTGAGGAGAGGACCTCCCTTCATCCTCTCCTTTTACTCCCTTCCTCCTTTCCTCCCTTCCTGGCACCCCAGGCAAATCCTGCTCCCTCCCAGGCACAGCACAGGGATTCCAGCAGTGCCTGTGATCCTGGTGTGCCAACCAGAACCACCCCCAAAACCTTCCCTGACTTCTAATTCATTCAGAGAACATTCAAGATGTAGCACCCACGCCCCTTTCATAGGTCCAGTTCTTAATTCTCAGGCTTCCCAACTGTACCTGTACCTTTACAGTAGGAGGACGGGGGAGTAATCCAAAGAATGAATGAAAAGGGAAGAATGAGCCAACATCAGCCGCATGGGATGTAAATATTTAAGAGAACAGCCACTGATACTCATGCCATCATTCAATGTTTATTTAAAGATGCGCTGCTGACATATCTAAAAAGCTCTTTTAAATACAGTAAAAGATAAAATATTTTAAGAGTCCTAAATCCCTGCATGTGATTAATAGTACCTTGAAACACTCCGGAATTTTTGGTGTACCTTTAGAGCAGAACAATGGAAAGGTATATTCTATTTTTTGATACAGAACACTCAAATCCTACTGCAAGGGTAGATTATAACAGCTAGGCTTAACCCTAGAAGGCTTGCACTAAGAAGCTTTCTTTTTTCCCCTTGTTTCAACAATTTGTTTCACTTAGTGGGCAGGACAAGAACCCTTCTTTCTTCAGGAGATATGTTTCTTGATGGACTACAACACAATTACATCGGCCAATGTACTGCCTATTCTCTTCATGCATTTTTATCAAGCCAGATTTGGACACACACCTGAATCACACAGCGATTTTGTAACTGTGACTGTACTTTACATAGTGCTGCTTAAAGAGGAATGCTCAAGAACTGAGGGTTAAATAAATAAAAATCTACTATTGCTACTTTCGAGCAGCATCACAGAGAAACGGGAAAATGAGGCAATGAGTTTTAGATCCACCGGTTTTCAATTCTACGTTCACAGCTCCTTCAATACACTTAAAACTTAGCCCAAGTTAAGAGAAGAGAATTTGCCTGGTCTGCCCAGCAGTCAGCTCTGAAACTAGCCTGAATCTCAGCAAGGACAGCTTGCACATGACCAGCCTGATACTGCAGGCTGCAGTCCCTCCAAAACTAACATCCATCCATCCATTCACCAAGCTACTCCTTACAGACACTTGCATCTGGAAACTCAGTGCCCTGCAAAGCAGCTCTTACACAAACATAGGAAGTTTTCAAAGGGGACAGCTACTTCTTGGGCCATCTCCGCCCTACTGGCAGCTCGATCAGCAGTTAAGTGATGCAAGTCTGCAAAACCCCATGATCATCTGCACACATCGCAGAGCTTGTACGTGCTCATCTCATGCCATCCCAGACACAACCTATCCCGCTTTGTTCAAATCTCTTCCCGTTTTGAGGTTGTTCAGCCTGAGGAAAGTAATGAAGTCTCTATCTGCACCAATAGACAAAACCAAGGTGTTTTTTAAATGCAGGTTTTGGAAGTGACATGTGTCACTTTAAACTCTTTACAGTTCTTGCAAGTATCACAAGGAACTTGCTTAAGGAAAAGAGCCCTTTTTATTTGTATTCTTCATCTGAAAGAACACTTCGTATAGACGTTCACATTGTATTTCCCCTCAGTGTTAAAATCTACAGAAGACCAGAGAGAAATCAGACTGACAAGTAAGTTTTAAAGTGCAACACAGGCAGAACTGTAAGAAACACTCAATGTTACCATCAGTATTTTACCACTGCCAGAGTTTTGAGCTGATGAAGGACTGAATCCTCAGCCTAAATGAGCCAGTGAGTTGCTGTAAATGAGAGAAGATGAGTTTGGGGCACAATATCAAAAGCCTGCCTCTGTGTCCCAGGGTTAAGAGCCTTAGTCCTGAACCTGTTTCACAGTCTTTGCATTTTACTAATGAGTTTATGATGGGGATTAACAAGAATGGTCACATATACACCCAGGTAAGCCCCCCGCCTCTGCAAGGTCAGAGGTTCCATCACTACAGGCTGATGGTTCTAGAGGAAACCCATGGGAAATAACTGTATCTGGCCCATTTCTAGCAGGCAGTTAATTATAATAGAAAACCACTTTGATAAGATAAGCAAAGTGACAAAGGCTGCAGCAAGTGAACTACTGTGAGTGACTACTAAATCCGACGGGTTAAAGGTTGAAATATCTGCACACAAAGTAGATGCATAAGCTCAACTCTGGCTGTACAACACACAGAAAACCAGGTTTCAAGCACCAAACCCCCAAAGCTCTCACAAACATTGAACTCATATAAAAATGGAAGGAGAATTTAAATATACAACCCACTGTAATCCACTTCAGGACATTTATATCATGTTTTATTAGTCAACATGTAACCTTACAGGATGAATTAACAGCTCAAAGCAGCTAGCTCAGCTGCACAGCACACAGCACTCAACACAAGAACTGTATGAGGCAGATCAAGCTCTAAAACACCAATACAGGCTCAGAGAGCACCACATCTTATCAACATCCTATTATCTAACTTTGAGTTACAAAAAGTCATGATCCTGTACGCTCAGCCTATATAAGATGTACCACAAAACCGGAGCACATATTGGGCAGAAACCCCAAAACAAGTATATTCACAGTTATTTTCACTGAGATGTATTTAAATTGAACTTAAAAGTTTGAAAATAATGATCTTACCTATCTATGAAAGCAAAGACTAAGGAAAACAGTTCACAGAACCATCCTGTTCATACCCAAAGACTTACTAAATAAATGACATTGGCCTTAGAATCGCTTCTCACCCCCAGTTCCAAGTCTTTTAGCTAAAGCACTAGGTGGGTTTAGCTGGATTTCATTTTAAGGGGTATTCTACAGAAACAAGACTTTGCATTGTGCGCTTAATTCTCCACGACACAAAAGCACGTGCGCACATCTGTAATTAATGGCTTTACAAAGCGGGCTCTAAACAGAACTATTCCCAAATGGCATCTTTATCCCCCTTCATACCAAACCAGAAAGATTTGGTTAACGGAGGAGATCTCCTCGGGAGGAATGATACACACGACTTGCTGACAGAGTTAAAGGCTAGCAGGTAAAAAGAAGTGGTGACAGGTTAAATAAGCCTTATTTTACAACGAACTGCTGCAGGTTCCTGAGTTACGGAGGGACAGAAACCCCGCAAATCACAGTGCTTGCAACTTTCTATGGCCTAACACAGAGCAGAGCAAAACCAGAACAAAACCCAAACTTGGTAGAGGGGGGG
>NW_009911125.1:18858-19121 GCF_000696875.1 Nestor notabilis
AAACGTGGGGGGGGGGGGGGGGGGGGGGCGGGAAATAAGTCTAGTTTATACCTAGCACACTTTGGATCAAGTCTTTAAGCCGTAGCTCTGTGTTTAAAACGCTAAATAAGCCTCCAGCAGTAGGAGCGATGGAAAATCGACTAGAACTAAGGGGAAAAAAGGGCGAAAAATAATTAATAATACTAATAATTAAGAAAGAGGAGCTCCACAAGCAGAGACCTCCCTTCCCGCAGGGCCCTGCCCAGGAAGAAGGCGTGCTCCCC